>NC_141545.1:16485602-16735602 GCF_021556685.1 Rattus norvegicus
GCAGAAGTTCTCAACCTGTGGGTCATGACCCCTTCAGGGTTAAGAACCCTTGCTGTAGATTATGTCAAGTCAACAGTAATAAACTAACCAGGAAAATACCTAGCAAACACCAGCCGAAACACCAGCCAGAGCACAAATGATCATCAGCTTGTTCACACGCTAAATGGTGTTTGCTACTCAAAATTTACAATGTACCATGCATGGCAGTGCAACACATAGGAGGCAGAGGCAGGTGGATCTGTGAGTTCCAGGTCACCCACAGCTACCTAGTGAGACTACCTCACATGTTAGCTAATAGGTTAATTAATGTTCTATATGTTATGACCACTCTATGCATAAACAATACTGTCTGGGTTATTAAATTGTGCAGGCTGATCATTGACCTCTATACCTTTTCAGGAGTGCATGAGCACACTTAACCAAAAAATTCCAAAAATGTTAAAAATTTGTTCTTTTTTTATTAAAGCAACCTAAGGACTTTCAAACTTACTGGCCATTCTAAATCCAGGAAGTGAGGAGAGCCCAGCAGACCTGCACTTAATTAGAGTCCTAGTACAGGTGATCCAGTCCCTAGCAATCGCACCAAGCAGGCCTGTGTCCGTCTAGCAAGGCTGTACCTGAGCGTCTCCCGAGCCGTGTACCCAGAGCCTATCAGGATAGATTCATCAAACAGCTTGTCCATGCAGGGGATGAACTCTAGGAAACAGAAGAACATTAAAGACCTCACAAGCCTTCCCCAGTGCTCAGGGCAGAGAAAAGACAGCAAAGACCCTGTGAGGTGAGATGCTGCTTCTACTGGGCCACACAAGCCGCCTGCCCACGAAGACAGTCCGGGTAATGTTCAGTGTTAGAGAACTGACCAAGACTGACTAGAGAGATGGCACAATCGTACCAAAGGCAGAAGAGAACTGACCTCTTGGATATGGATGACAAGCCCACGGGACAGTTAGATTCTGGAACAAACCTGACATACAGCCAGCTTAGTTCTAAAGTCAAGTACATCTCAGGCCTCTGGCCTCCTGCGGGCACCTGAACTCGTGTGCAAACCCTCACCCCAGCACACGCACAGACAATTAATAAAAATTTGTCTTCAAAGAGGGCTGGCGGGGTATGATGGCCCACACCTTTAGTATCTTAGCACTCAGAAGGCAGATCTCAGAGTTTGAGCCAGCCTGGTCTACAGATGGCTCCAGAACAACCAGGGCTACACAGAGAAAACCTGTCTTGAAAACATAAGTGGGCTAGAGAGTTGGCTCAGTAAAGACTTAGTTCGATTCCCAACACCCACATGACAGCTCTGAAGTGTCTCAAACTCCAGTCTCGGGGATCTGACACCCTCTTCTGGTCTCTGCAGACAACAGGCACATGTGTGGTGCACAGTTGTACAAAGACACAAGTAAAACACACACATCCATACACGAGCGAGCAAACAAATGAAAATTAAAAATTGAAGACCCAAGGCTGCAATAATGAAGGACCAGACATGCTAAGACCCTGTAGAAATTCTAGGAAGTCAGCAAGCCTTGCTCCAAAGATGGCCCAGGCTACACAGGCCTTGGGAGAAAAGGCGGCCTTACGGTTTCTTAGCTCCGTGGTGAGGATGTGCTTGGCAGCGATGAGAAGCTCCTTCCGGAGGTGTGCGGTCTCCGCTGGACAGTTGGAAAGCAGCTGTAGCATGCCTTTCACCATCTGCTGAGAATACTTTGTCACCAGCTCCTGTCACAGCAAGGAAGACCACAGTCACACTGTGTCTGAGAGGCTGCAGAGACACCCAAGCTCTTTATGCAGCACCGAGCCTAAGTGAGCACCGCCAGAAAGGTTTTAGTGTGTACGTGCGTGTGCAGTCATGCAGCAGTCATTCTGAAAGGGAAGTGTGCCCACAGGGACAGATGGCCTCCCACGTAGACTAAGTGTGGGCACGACACTCTTATTGTTCTATTGCTTTACAAATTTCAACACTGAATTTGCATTACCTCCTTGGAAGAAAGAAAATAAATGCTTAAAGCGCCTGTTTAAAAAAAATATTCAGGGGTTGGGGATTTAGCTCAGTGGTAGAGCGCTTGCCTAGCAAACGCAAGGCCCTGGGTTCGGTCCCCAGCTCCGAAAGAAAAAAAAAAAAAAGAAAGAAAGTAAAAAAAATATTCAGTGCTAGAAAGACAGCTTGGTTGGGGCTGGAGAGATGGCTCAGTGGTTAAGAATACCGACTGCCCTTCCAGAGGTCCTGAGTTCAATTCCCAGCACCCACATGGTGGCTCACAACCATCTGTAATGAGAGCTCATGCCTTCTTCTGGTATATCTGAGACAGTGACAGGGCTCACATACCTTTAAAGAGACAGCTTGGTGGTTAAGGGTACTTGTTGCTCTTCCAGAGGGGACCCCCACCCTGTCCTTCACCTTCCAGTGCCCATGACAGGTGGTTCACAACCACCTGTAACTCCAGATCCATAAGATCCAATGCCCTTTTCTGGCTTCCATAGGCAAGTGTTCGTTCACATGCACAAGTGCGCAGGTATACACACACACACACACACACACACACACACCTCTACACACCTTTTTAAAATAAGTAAATGCCAGGCATAATAGCTTACACCTTTAAGTCCATCACTCAGGAGGCAGAGGCAGGAAGCATCCTGGTCTACCTAGCAAGTTCCAGGCCAGCCATGGCTACACAGTAACAGCTTGTCTCAAAAACAAACAAACAAACAAACAAACAAACCCATCCATCCATCCATCCATCCATCCATCCACCCACCCTCCCTCCCTCCCTCCCTCCCTCCCTCCCTCCCTCCCTCCCTCCCTCCCTCTACTTAGTCGCCCCACTAACGTGAGCTGAGCATGGTGACTTCTGAGCAGCTCTAAACAACCTCTTCCTGACTCAAACACCAAGGCCCAAAAACTCCACTCATGATGGCAAATGCCCACGAGCCAGCACTCTGGAAGCTCATGGGCCAAAGGTCAGCCTGGACCACACAGTGAGACTTCATCTCATAAAGAGAGTCTGCAGAAGACTAACCGATCAATGAGCTCTGGGTTTGACTTAAGAGACCTGCCTCAGAAAGAGAAGGCAAAGAGCAAAGGAGGAAGATTCCCTGCACACATGAGCCTTCACTTCTTTTTTTTTTTTCTATTTTTCGGAGCTGGGGACCGAACCCAGGGCCTTGCGCTTGCTAGGCAAGCGCTCTACCACTGAGCTAACTCCCCAACCCCGTGCCTTCACTTCTAACACACATGCACCACATACTCACACACATGCGCGCACACACGCACACACAAATACGTGAAAGTGAAACAGCGAACAAGCCAATGAGCTTACCTGGTAAATCCTGATGATGTAGGCTAAAAACGACAGTGTTTTGATCTGAGCTGCAATGAAGTCAGCATACAACTCCTTGTTGTAGAGCTTATGTTGCCTGGGCAGGAATGGAATACGCGTCCAATATTAGTCCTTTTCATGGCTGGGGATTAAATACCTACAGCAACTACTAAGCCTTGAAGTTGCCTCATCTCCACACACAACAGAAGCACACGCAACATACATGCATCTGCTTATGAGCACGTCAGAGGGGAGCTGAGAACACGTGGTAAGAGCACTTGCTTTTACAGTGCTGTTCACTTCCTAGCATCTATGCTGACAGCTCACAATCTCCTGAAACTCCAGGTCCTAGGAAATCCGGCGCCTCTCCTGGCCTCTGAGGCCACTGTACCAAGTGCACGTACCCACACATAGACATGCCCATATACACATAATTTTTAAAGATGAGATAGGATCATATAGCATAGAAATTCTAAAAAGCTAGCTCAAACCCCACCCCAGCATTCCTAGTGTGAATTCCCTCCCTAGCACCCCTGCTGCACAACCTGCGTTCCTCAGAGCACCTGAGTGCTTTGATACAAGCTCTGTTAATGGCTGCAGAGGGCCACTCCTCAGATGCTCAAGAACCTCACAGCCAGAGGGGCTGCATGTCAAGAGACGGTATCCTTAAAGCTATTCAGTTTAAGACAAGGGTGGATCTAGTTGCCCTGTTACTCCCCAGCCCTGGAGGTGAAGTGCACAGCCAGTTTCCTCAAAAACAAAACAAAACATAACAAAACAAAAAATAGCCAGGACAAGTAATGCCTAGTGACCCTGGGGGGCTTCAAGATGGGAGAAAGCAACTTCTACAGCATCCTTTCACCTGAGGAGTGAAGAGGCCCAAGGCACGCACAGCTCAGCAGGTAAAGGTGCCTGCCACCAAGACTGAGCACCTGAGTTCAGTCCCTGGGACCCACATGCTGGCAGGAGAGCCCACAGCCCACGCTGTGGCATGCGCGTGCACAGCCACAGGCACACAGAATGGTAAATGTAAGAAGGAGCTAGAATGATCACAGCCACCATTACCAGGAGTTCTTAAGTCAAAACGCATATGCTGTGCAATTCTACAATTCTCACATCTCAAGAATGGGAGCAGCAATCAGTTACTATTTGGAAAAAGTGCCGTGCCATCAGCTCGGTTTCCGTCCGAGGGATGCTTACCTGGCCTGCGCGGATACCTGAATTGCGATCGTGTTCATGATCAAGGGCACGAACTCGGCAACAACGTTGTGGATGTTCAGTTTGTACAGCTGGGAGGGGGTGGGGAGAACAGCAGAGTTTAGTGTTTCACATTCATCTACCACAGGACAGTTGGGCGTCCCACAGACAGCAGAATGAAGAGCGCGTGGGGTTTGTGGACATCGTACTTGCTGACGGAAACCAGTTGTGAACACTCACATCAAGAAACAAAAATTACGGGGCTGGGGATTTAGCTCAGTGGTAGAGCGCTTGCCTAGCAACCGCAAGGCCCTGGGTTCGGTCCCCAGCTCCGAAGGAAAAAAAAAAAGAAAAGAAAAAAAAAAAAAGAAACAAAAATTACTGCATGGTGCACACATACCTGGTACATTACCAAGTGGTGCACACATACCTGGTACATTAGCACAACAATGATGGGGAGCTCGGCCAGGACTTTCAGTGAGAGCGACCCTCGAGGGATGATGGAGTGCTGTGAGACACAGAGAGGAGAGGCAGCCATCAGCTGTGCGGCACCTACAAGTTCCCAGCCAATCCCGTTAAGCACCAGAGTGAGCAGACACTGACACTCCTTGCGAGCATCTGTGGAGGGCCAAACTAACACAGAAGTGCTACCCCAAAGAAGGCAGAACCTTGGGCAAACCCAAATATCAGCATCACCTAAGAAATCTAGGGTGTGGGTGTTTCTGTGAGGGTAGGCAGCCTGGTCTGGTAACAAGGTCTCCCTATACAACCTTGGCTGACCTCAAGCTTAAGAGTGGTCCTCCTGCCTCTGCATCCCAAATGCTGGGATTATGGGCATGCACCACCAGGCCCAATTGTCTGGTTATACAAAGTCATACTGTGTAACCTAGGCTGGCCTTGAATTCACTATTTAGCCAAGGTAAATTTGTATCTCACAGCAATCCTCCTGCCTCAGTCATGTACCAAGACATTTAAGGTGTTTTGTTTTGTTTTGTTTGAAGACCCAGGCTGGCCTAAAACTCAGAAATCCACCTGCATGTCCTCAGAAATGCTAGGAATAAAGGTGTGTCCCACCCAGCCTGGCAACCCACCCAGCGTTTTAAGCCACTATCTGACTAAACAGGACCCAATTTAGCTCAGGGGTTTAATAATATTTATATGCAGGAAAAGTGCTTACAGTAAGTCCAGGAGAGCTGACTGAGCTCACTACAGACTGTCAGGACAGGAAAAGGGCAGGGGCAAACGACCAGAGAGCAGACGCAAGAGCCATGTTCACAGAAGAACGCAAAGGACGCCCGCTGTGCCTAAAACCCAGATGGGTTCTCCCCAGCACAGGCTGAAGCCCTGTCTCAAACAAGCACGACTGCTAAAATGCTGTTTTTTAGGCTGGAAACAGGGTCCCATGTGGCCCAAGCTGGCATCCAACTTGCTACGTAGCTAAGGCTAGCCTTAAACTGATCTCACACCTCCCTAGTGCTGGGATTAGAGGCAAGCTTAGGACAGCTCCCTAGGCCTTCCTGCATGTGGGCAAGCATCCTTCAGCAGACACATGCCTCTAACCCCAGATACACACTCTTTGCTTACTTCAGTCCTAGGAGTGATTTATGGAGAAAGGTCACCACATGTCCCCTACATGACAGGCAACACTTGAATTACCTTTAGAAGTCTAAGTCACAGATTTTCAGATTAAAAACAGGAAAAACGAGATCAGGGAGAAACTTTATGAACTTTTACAGAGTCTGGAAACCAGAGTGGGGCTGGAGCACCATCTGGGTGTGCTCTGGGCCAGGGAACTTCAATTTTCCCGATAGCTCTGGCAGATCAGAGCCTCTCTGCCCCCATGCCTGGCCTGCTGCTTTTGCCAGCAGGAGGCCCCAGGTTTCCTCATGGCCAGGACCATTTGTGCCTGGGGCAGGACAAGGCTTATGCCTCCAGGTAAAGGAGAGAGACAAGAGAAACCCAAATGGTCTAAGTCACCTCATTCTCCCCTCCAGCATTACGAGGGGCCACAGATTTAGGGAGAGAGGAACGGAAAACTTGAGAGCCGTCACCCACCGTCCGTGTCTCGCTGTCCTCCCTCTCAGGATTGACTTTCACAGCAACTGTGGTGATCATACCAACCATTTCAGGGGGAGGCACCGTGTTCTCAGGGATCCCCTGGGGGTTCTCGAAGTAGCGGTTCTACACAGAGAGAACACAGGAATGACAAACAGTACGTCTCACGGTGCTCAGTACTCCTCGTCCTAAACCACCCCAGGCATCTCTGCTGCCTCAAGTTCCCTTCAGGACAGGTGATAAACAAACGAATGTAAGCAGTAAATTCACGCGTAACAAAAACATACCACTACTTTTGGAAGCTCCTTGTAAATCTGTTTTACGAAATCCAAAAAGTGATGGATCTAAAAAATAACCAAAAACAAAAACACTTCATTGTAAGAACACACAGTGGTGACTCAGCTGGTAAAGAAGATGGTAACCTCACCGACCCCTACTCAGGCCAGTTAGCGCTGTCCTCTGAGCTCCACTCGTGCTCAGGACACTCATGCCCCTCCCCTCCCCGCCCCCAAACACTTTTTCAAATATTATTATAAAGTAAGGAACCATCAGGCAAGGTGAGCAATGGATCTAAAAAATGGGGGAAAAGAAAGACAGACAGACAGACACTGGAACAGAAGCTGCCAAAGGATGAAGGTTAAGGAAGGGCCATTATATGCTCGCCAGAAAAGAGAACTGAGGTGGAGATGGCTCAGCAGGTGAGCGCATTGGCTGTGCTTGGAGAGGAACCAGACGGGTCCCCAGCACCCACACATCAGGTAGTTCACAGCTCCAGTTCTGGAAGACCCAGCATCCTTATCTGACCTCAGATGACAGTCGTACAACATAATACACATGCAGACAAGGCCCACACACACAGATCCTTAAAAATAAAACTAACAAACACAGAATGCTGGATATGGCCCACGAGGAGAGATCCTTATCCTCCCAAGGGAAACAAACCAACGAGCCTTTCCAGAAAGCAGCCTGGCAACACCCATGTGAAGCCTGAAACTATACTTTGACTCAGCAACTGTTGGTGCAAACCCAGTTAATTAAATAACTTGAACCACATAAAGAAAATAATCACCAATGGCCATTAAGGAAAAAATCTAGACCGAGGCATAGTGGTTCACAGGAGGCAGAGGCCAGCCCGGTATCCAGTACACGCTCCAGGACAGCCAAGGACTACACAGAGAAACCCTGTCTCAAAAAACAAACTAACAAACAAAAAAACAAACATAAATTAATAAATAAATGGGGGGATAAAAATTGAATAATGTTAAATGTCACAAAATAGTCACTGAAAATAGTATTTCAGGGGTTGGGGATTTAGCTCAGTAGTAGAGCGCTTGCCTAGCAAGCGCAAGGCCCTGGGTTCGGTCCCCAGCTCCAGAAAAAAAAAAGGAAAAAAAAAATAGTATTTCAAGGCTGGGGAGGGGGCTCCAGGTGAGAGCAGTTCCTGCTCTATCAGAGGACCAGTGTTCAGTTTTAGTACCCAAAATGGGTGGCTTACAAGGCCACCTGGACCTCCAGCTCTGAGGGATGGGCTGTCCGTGGAAGCCTGCACATGCAGTCACAGCTCTCCCAGCTTGGCTCTGCTACCAGGCTACAGAGCTGAGGTCCAAACCCGACTCTCCCTACAGAATCCCCTTTAGCCTTTACCCTAAGGAAACAGCCAGAGCTCTGAGTCTATCCCAGGAGAGTCTGAACTGACCCAAGACCCTGGTCAGTCACCACACTCCAGCTACTGAGAAAACTCAGGGAGATCTTTTCGCACTCAACCAAAAAGGAACAGTAAAGACAGCACTTCGACGGAGAGTGCCGGGGCAGGAATACGCTCAGAGCATGCTATGTTCTTCACCATGCCCCCGTGTGACTCTGCACAAGACAGGAGCATGGCAAAGCAGGGGACAAAATCTCTCTGCTCAAGCTCTACTTTCTATCCAGCAGTTGTTTAGTCAACTAAGGGTAAGTAAGGGCCAGCTAGATGGCCCCGAAGGTAAAGGTGCTTGCCACCAGCCAGGCAGTCCGATTTAATTCCTGGAACCAAATGACAGTGAACCAACCAGCCCAAGTCATCTTCCTCTACCATGCATGTGCCACGTCATGCATACAGGCACGCGCATGCTCACTCTCTCGCTCTCTCTCTAAATAAACGTATGTGGTCAACAACTCACCTCTTGCGTGATTGGTGGCCTAAACTGTTTGTGCAGCTCAATAATTATTCTTAGACAAATAAGAACATTTTCTTCATTTTCCGTCTTTAAAAAACAAACAAAAATATCGTTATATTTCTCAAGGCATTTTATCTCGGGATTAAAGACAAACTGTTGACAGGCATGACGGCACACTTGAGAGGCAGAGGCAAGCAGCTCTCTTCAAGTTTGAGACTGACTTGATCTACAGTGAGTTTCAGGCCAACCCAGAGTACACAGTGAGACCTCCAGAAAACAGAACCAGTCTAGCATTTTCTGTGTGTTTCTCTGCCACCCAGCTGAATCAACCAGCTTATACGAGGTTTGCTGAAAATCACAGTTCCAAGATGCAGCTGTCCTGGACAGAAATAGCCAAGGTGTCTGCGGACCATGTGACAGCAGCACCCCACCACCACGTTAAGAGTAACTCTGAGACGGGTGAACTAGCAAATGACCCAGAGGGCAAGTCACACCATGAATAGTGCCACTTTCCCCCTCTTGACATAGGGTCTCATGTGGCCGAGGCCTGGCCTGGGGTGACCCTGAACTGGGTTAACAGGCCTGCTCACCCAGCCTGGTGTATATGGTTCTAAGGATGGGACCCCCAGGTTTTCAAGCCTGCTAGGCACTCTATCAGCTGAGCTACATCTCCAGTCCTGAATGTTTAATGCTGTTTTGTTTTTAACAGGGTCTCATTATGGCTGGCCTCAAACTCACGGAGCTTTTCCTGCCTCCCTCCCTCTCCCAAGTGTTGATATTGGAGAGGTAAGGTATGCCAACACAACCTTGACTGACACTTTAATGGCTAAATGACATCGTACTTGAAACAAACAACAAAAACTGGCTCACTGCTTGGAATTACAAGTTGCCCATTCCTGATCCAAAAAGCCCAGACCCGAACTGTTCTAAAATCCTAAGCCTTGAGTAGCTGACAAGATACCACAATGCCACAATAGGAAAGTCTATGCCTGACCTCATGTAATGGCTCTTAAGTCAGAACAGACACAGTAAAAACACAGCATAAAATCACCTTCAAGCTATCTACAGAGGGCGCCAAGGATATACTAACGAACCCCATGTTTAGGCTGAGGTTGTAGCCCTAACATATCCTGTTATGTATACGCAGATATTCCAAAACTCAAAATAAAAATTCCAAACACTGATTTCCATGTTTGTGAGGTAAGGAATTGTCAACCCTTGCTGCCAAAAGACCAAGAACGAACCCCCAGCTACTGAGCACCCACCGTGGACTGGATGGCTGCTGTGTAAGCCAGTGAGGACGGACCGGTCAATGTGGTCAGCCAGCACTGACAGAGCCGAAATAAGAACCCAAGTCTATCCCTAACAAATGTATCTTCCCAAGGTCCCAAGGCTCAGTGGGACAATGGCCATGTCAAGACAGGAGAGAGCAAAAAGATTAACAAATGCATTCACCTAAAACTTTTAAGGCCTTCCAGGGCATGGCAGCACATGCCTTTAATCTCACCATTCGGGATGCAGAGGTAGGCCAACCTGGTCTATTTAGCAAGTTCCAGACAGGTGAGTGTTACATAGTGAGACCTCGTCTCAAAAGAAAAATCAGAGCCAGGTGTCTTGGTATAAACTTTAAATTTTAAGTCTCGGTACTAAGGAAGCAGAGGCTGGTGGATCTCTGTAACTTCAAAGTCTGTCTGATCTACATAGAAAGTTCCAGGACAACCTGGGCTACATTGTTAGACCGTCTTTAAAGAGAGAAGGCGGGGGGGGGGGGGGGGGGAATGAAACAAAAATCTTCAATTAAGTAGTCTTTCTTTCTGAACCAAACAAAAATGAGAGAAAAGAGACATTAAGAAGAATTTCACTCATTTAAGCAGATCTTTGGTGAAGCATAGACTACTACTAGATTTTATTGTAAGAAAAAAAATCATGAAATGCTTTAAACACAGCTATTGAGAGAGCTGTCAAAGATTACCTCTAAAAACCGAAACATCACAGACAGAACGTTTTTCGTATGAGGACGAAGGTGCTCATTGGTTGGAATCCTGTGGAGGATTTCAAGTACCAGCTTCCGCAGTTGCTGCCAGAGAAGCACACAAGTGTAAGAGTAAAACACTGAAGTTCTGACTCACTGTTAACCAACGACTGCATGGGAAGTTCAATCCTTTAAAAGGACTATTCGGGTATGCACGGGTCCTCCAGGATTTCGGAGACACCATATCTGGCGGTGCTCACTCCGGGCAGTTGTGGCCTGGGTGTTGGGAGCAGAGCTCTGGCCCTCTGAAGAGTAGTACGTACCACTTAATAGCTGAGTCATCTCTTCAGCCTACTTAACGTTTTTATTGACATCGGTGGGCACGGTGTGCATCACAGAGCTCGTGAGAGGACACCGTGAAGGAGTCACTTCTTCCCTTCTGTCATGTGAGTCTCATCAGACTCAGGTCCTCAGGCAGGGTGGCCAGCATTTCGTCTGCTGAGCCACCCCACCAGCCCTCTTTTCTGCATATACACACATGCCTAGTTGGTGGATGCAAGGGACCTCAACCCAGAGAAGAGAACAAAGCCATGGAGTCAATGGTCCTGCACGCATGCCCACTGATGAGACTTCCTTCCTTCTCTGGTGAATCTTTCATTCTTTGGTTTTATGTTGTTTTGATTCACATTTGCTTCTGATCACTGGTGTGGGGTGTTTTTTGTTTGTTTTTTTTTTTTTCCCCTCACCTTTCCTGTTAACAGATTACCTGGGCTGGCTTCTCCTGAAGAAACTGGACTTCTCCATCTTGGAGAAATGTGAGAAATCGAGGGATGATATGTTCCAGGAATGTAGAATACTGAGGAGATGATGTGACATTCTGGTGGGCAATTAACAAAAGGGAAGGCACAGTAAGTTGTCTGCATATTTCCATCTAGAACTCACAAGATAATCTCAAAAGAAAACAAAACATAAGGGTCTTTTCTGCATGAGTTTTTATGTGCACCACATGCATCCAAGTTTCCAAGGAGGCCACAAGAGGACATGGGAATCCTTGGGAACTGGAGCTGCAAGCCACTGTGAGCTGGACCCAAACCCAGGCCCTCTGTAAGGGCTGTCAACACTTAACCATCAAGACATACGTCCCTGCGTTTCCAGAGCTGAAAGGGTTCTCAATTCTTAAAGAGGCCTCCAGGATAACATCATTTTTAGTAAATTAAGATTTGCCCTGGGTTCGGTCCCCAGCGCCGGAAAAAAAAAAAAAAAAAAAAAGTCTGGTAAATTAAGATTTGAAATCTAATAAAGAAAATTAAGTACTAAAATTTACTGTTAAACTCAGGTATGGCAGGAGTGACAGAATTAAGCTTGTTTGCCTTTCTCTTCCTCTGGGACCAGGGTTTGGTTCCCAGCACCACGGCAGGTAGCTCCCAACTGCCTATAACTCCAGTTCAAGGGGATTCAACATCCTCCTCTGGAATCCAGATACCCATACACGTGTGGCACACACATACGCACACATGCTCAAACTGGACATGCCTAGCTAGATGCACAACTTGATAGTTGAGCATTTGCCTAGCAGGCCTGAAGTTCTGGGTTCGATTCCCAGCACCACACATACACAGTTGTTTGAATTCCTCCCATGTTCACCACAGCACATTCACAAGAGCCAAGAAATAGAAGCAACAGAAGCGTCCATCAAATAATGATTGGTTTGGGGCAGGAGAGATGGCTCAGCAGTTAAGAGCACTGACTGCTCTTCCAGAGGCCCTGAGTTCAAATCCCAGCATGGTGGCTCACAACCATCTGTAATGAGATCCGATGCCCTTTTCTGGTGTCTGAAGACAGAAACAGTGTACTCACAGACATAAAATAAAGAAACACATTAAAAAGACTGATTGGTTTGAGAAAATGTGGTATACAAATACAGTGGAACACTATTTAACTATTTATATAAAAAAACCATTAAACAGAACGTGAACCTGTCCTATTCCTCAGGAAAAGGTGGACAGCACACACGGTCACTGCACTAACTGAAGGGACCCACACACATGGACAGCACACACGGTCACTACACTAACTGAAGGGAGCCACACTCCTTCCTGTTCCCTCTCATACAAGCTGAACAGAAGATGGCATCCGAGGGTGGGGAGGATACACAATCCAGACAGAGACGGCTGATGAGTAGAAGCAGCAGTTCTGAAGGTTCACTGTTGCAGGGTGGGGTAACTGTCAATTAAACCTCTGAAAGAACTAAGTCTTTAATCCCAGCGCCTGGGCAGCACAGGCAAATGGATTACTATGAGTTTCAGGCCTGCCTAGTCTGTACAGTGAGTTCCAGGACAGTCAGGGATATACAGAGCAATCCTGTCTCGAAAAAAGAAAAATTAATAATGACAATAATAGCAACAATAAATGAGCTAGAGGATTCTGACTGTTTTCCCCATAAGGAGCAGAGTACCAGCTGGCACATCATTCTATACATACAGCATTTTAAAATGCATTTAGGATTGGCAAGGTGGTGTAGTGTTGCTAAACCAAGTTCAATCCCTGTGACCACATGCTAGGTAGCAGAGAACATGCCAGCAAATCATCCTCTCACCTCCACCTGCCTACTCCAAGGACACACATAAATGTAATCTAAACGAAAAATGCGTAAATAAATTTAAGCAAAGAAAAAGAACACCGATGCTCTAGAAAAAACTGAACATTCAAGGCTGACCTCCAAAACAGTTGGCACAGACTACAGTGGAACATGTGTGTGACCTAGCAGAATAAGGTGGAAGGTCCAAGAGTTAGAGGCCATTCTTTTTTTTTTTTTTTTTTTAATTTATTATATATAAGTGCACTGTAGCTGTCTTCAGACACACCAGAAGAGGGCATTGGATCTCATTACAGATGGTTGTGAGCCACCATGTGGTTGCTGGGATTTGAACTCAGGACCTCTGGAAGAGCAGTCAGTGCTCTTAACCACTGAGCCATCTCTCCAGCCCAAGGCCATTCTTTACTACAAAGCCAGATACAGTCTGAAAAAGGGAAAAACAAAAACAAAACAAAACAAAAATCCACAAAACCACTTAGGTCTTCACTTAAAAGAAACAATCATACACATAAAATAAATTAAGCTTTTTTTTTTTTTTGGTTCTTTTTTTCGGAGCTGGGGACCGAACCCAGGGCCTTGTGCTTCCTAGGTAAGCGCTGTACCGCTGAGCTAAATCCCCAACCCCTAAATTAAGCTTTTTAAAACACCAAATTATTAGGCAGGAATAGTAGTAAACTCCTATCCCAGTACTGGAGAGGCAGAGGCAAGCAGATCTCACCGTTTCGGGGCAGCCCCCTCTGTATGCTGAGTTAACAGCCAGGGCTACAGAGTCCCAAGACTACAAAGTAGCCATTATAAAAGTAGGTGCACACATAATGATGGACCCCACTCATCCTCAAGGAGCCTGAAAGTGTCACAGCCATCACAGCATCAGGGACAATGCCCTCTACCTTTGTGAGATATCAACAAGTCCATTGTGCCTCTCAGATAAAAGGATTGCTGACAGTGCCACTGTGTGCAGTGCTTAAAACCCAAGAGCAAACAACTGCACTGTGGTTTCTGAATCAACTCCACCTTGCTCTTTAACTCTTTAAAGACATACTGATGTGAGACTCAGTGCTACACAAGGTTTGATGGGGTGTGGCACTCAGGGCAGTGAAAGCCCTCAGAAATGCAGGGCCTGCCATTCGCCAAGCAACCACTGTGGACAAGAGTGAACCGACCTGAGCCAGCAGCCATGGGTAGAGCCACTCCTCGGCTACCCTATCCTTCAAGTTCTTCCCCATTGAACACCGTGAAGCCCCACTTCTTTAAGCGTGGGTCTTCTGTTGGTCGGAGCACTCAAGCTTGCCTCTACATCAGGCCTCATGCACAAGTTCCTCATTCTGCAGCTTGGGGCAGATGATGACCCGGCCAGCTTCAACTTTGGCCACTGAGCCCCGGGGCTTCCCATAGGCACACTGCAAGTCTTCTGGAACCTTGGTTCCGGACAGCACTGAAACTGAAGGCAGGCTCATCGGCAAGAAAACCTGCCTTCAAAGCCCCTCGGGGCAACCCATCTGAGCAACACGCTGCCTACAGCCAAGGAGGCAGCTGTTTTCAGCTTCGAACTCCACATTCCCACCAGGAAAGGAATTGGCTGCTAAGCTGGCTCCAGACTTTTTCAATTTTTAAAGACTGATGATGCTGCCCTTCTAAGGTAAACAGGCACATGTCACCAGACATGTCATTGTTATTTGGGTGTAAACATACTTAAATGTCACTTACTATCCAACAGTTTGCTGGACACTGGCAATAGCCTCAACCATTTTGTGTTTACTACAATTTGACTGTATTTAGAGGCAGGCTGGTGATACAACTCATCAGGTAAAGGTACTAGCCAATGAGCAGCACGTTCCAGGGACCCCGCACGGTAAGAGAGAGCTGACTCCTTCTTGTCCTCTGGCCTCTACTCGAGCCACGGCATGCATGTGTGCATACACTTGCACACAGGCTCCGCTATCTATGTCTGTGCGAATAGCAACGGCTAAAACTGCCAAAGGACACAACTCTCAGAATGTGTCCGTCACTAAATGCAGGGTTGTTCAGAAAGTAAAACAAAGCAAAAGACTTGATGTGTGAGAATTCGAGAATGATGGGCAACCCATCCTGTCAGATGAACTAACACCTGAACAAAATCGCAACATAACCTGGAATGCATTCAAAGGTAAGACAGCCCCCTTTAAAAACAAAAATGCTACAGCAGCCAAAACAAAGCCCATCCCTGAGCTTCCTCACCAGGAAGATGGGCGGAATCCTGTACAAAGTTTCAAACTCTTTCTGAAATACAATTAGCTGCACTGAGGCTTCAGGGCCTGGTACATGGCTCAGAGGGGAAAGATTGCTTATGGCCAGGCCTGAGGAAGAACCCACACTGTGGAAGTCGAATTGTTCTGAGCTTTTCGTGAACCTCATGGCATGCAGATGCCCAAACACATGTGCACACAAGAGAACTAAGCGTTTAGATAAAACACAAACTTCTTTCCAAATGCTTTCACACAGTAAGTAGCCCAGGCTGGCACTGAATAATTACTGCCAATCCCCCTGCTGCAGCTTTCCCACTCTGGGAATTACAGAAGCATGCCAGGAGAGGGCGGCCTTTATTATCAATGATCTCCGAGTCAGAAACAAAAAAAGGCCTGACTGAGCTAGAGAGATGGAAGTGCTCGCCGCTTGAGTCGGAAGATACCCAGAGCCTCCGTGAAGGTGAAGGAGGAAGCAGAAATCCAATCCCTCACACGTGCACCACAGCACTTCTGTGCTCCCCTCTCCAAATGCACCAACACACGACCACGAAACATAGAACTTACACAAAAGGGCTGACAGGATGACTCAGCAGGTCAAGTTGCCACCAAATCAGCCTGACAACCTGAGTTCAACCGACAGAAGCCATGTAAAGGTAGGAGAGGCCCCTCCACAAGGCGGGCCCAACTTCCATGTAAACACTACGGTAGTGTGTACACACACCCACCCCAGCACCCCACACACATCTGAAACAGCGACAATAATAATAAATACATCTTTAGGGGTTGGGGATTTAGCTCAGCGGTAGAGCGCTTGCCTAGCAAGTGCAAGGCCCTGGGTTCGGTCCCCAGCTCCGAAAAAGAGAAAAATAAATAAATAAATAAATACATCTTTAGAAACACTGACAGCAAGAACAGGAGAAAGCATGGACAACAGAGAAAACTGCAGGGCTGCTGAAGTGTCCAGAGCTCAAGCCCCGGGCCCACATGACGGAAGGAAAGAACAGACTCCCTCAGTTGCTGTGTGACAAGCACACAGCGCAGGTGGCATGTGCCGGCACATACACAGACCTAAAAGAAGTGCAATTTAAACAAAACAGAAGAGGAGGGGAAGAGTCATACCTCGAAGTTCTCGCTGACTTCCTGCATCATTTTCAACTTTGTTTCATCAGCTGTAAATAGCAAAACAGTCAGCTCATTGAAACTGCCCTAAGGAGGCTTTAAAATCACTGGATCTAACGACTAAAGAGAAGCAATCAGATCTTATCAGTTTGACTGTCACAGCCCAGAAGATGGCACATGGCTAGGTCCCTACCACCAGTCACACACACCCATCCTCCCAGACTCTTGTGTGCATGCACAGACAAGGACACACACATACACACAGGCAATCGCACTCACACTTGTGCCTCTATGGGGCTCCAGCAGTATTGTTCATCATTGTGCTTCTCCACAAAGTAGACAGACAGGGAGACCAAGGAGAGACACTAAGGTCTGCTATTCGTCCCGGTGTACAAAAACTCACGTGTATTCACATCCGTGAGAGCTGCCACAAACTGAAGGTATTTCTTCATCAGAGTGGTTTGGTCGACCACGGTGGCCCCCTGGGTTGCAACAAACGCCATCTTTCTTCTGAGTTTGTTTCCTTCTCAAGCCTGAACTGCCAGGTCCATGAGTTTATCCAGCCTGTGAAAAGAGACATCCCATTAGCAGCTTTCAAGGACATTAGCTTGTAACCTGTGGGAGATTTTACCCCAGTGCTTTCTAAAATTACACTCATATTTTTATTGTGTTGGGGGCAGATCCCTGCACCTCAATAGATGTATATAAGTCAGAGGAATCACACAGAGGTCCAGAGAATCGAACTCAGGTCATTAGGGTTGGTGATGGGAACCGCGACCTGCTGAGCCATCACAGCACCCATGCCCTAAACGATTTTGTAGTAATCCAGATCATAACAGTTCTCTGTGGTTTGTTTTTTTTTTTTTTTTTGGACATAGTGTTTCCACATAAAGCTTCCCCAAATCTGTTGTTTCAACATGAATTTTTTATTTCCCGCTACAGACCCTTCTTTCAACAAACCAGGAGATGGCAGGCATTTTGTACGACAAGCTACACAGAGTGGAGGGAGAGCTGGGGTTGTAGCTCAGTGGAGGGTTTGCCTGGCATGTTTATTAAGCCTTCAGTTTGATTCCCAGCCCTGCTTATGCAGAGGTTGCATTCCCAGCACTTGAGAATACAGAAAGGAGCCTGGGATACACGAGACACTATCTCCAAAGTGTTGTGGAGGAGGTGAGGGGAGCTGGACAGCAAATATGTTTGTCACAAACGTATAAATGAAGGAGAACAGCTGGGTTCAAAAAACCAACCAGGAGTGCTTTAAGTACAAATCTGGCATAATTTGCACTCATCGTGAAAAGCTACTCTTCGGGGCTGGACAGATGGCTCAGTGGTTAAGAGCACTGACTACTATTCCTCAGGTCCTGAGTTCAAATCCCAGCAACCACATGGTGGCTCGCAACCATCTGTAAAGAGATCTGATGCCCTCTTCTGGTGTGTCTGAAGACAGCTACAGTGTACTTATATACAATAAATAAATAAATCTATAAAAAAAAAAAAGCTATTCTTCAACACTCCCCCCATCCCACCCCAACCAGTTTAAAAAATATAAAAGCAGCTAAGCGTGGTGGCAAATGGTTTTAATCCTGGCACACAGGAGACAAGAGGCCAGGCTGTTCTACAGAGTGGGTTCTGGGCTACCCAGGGCTATGTGAGACCTTGTCTCAAAAGAAAACATACACACCGCTTCGTGGTAGAGCCTTGTTCTGGATTTTATCCCCAACACTGTATGAATAATAAGCTGTTTCCTAACCATCACCTCCAAGACTGTGGACGTTATCTACGGTTAAGGCACAAAACACGAAGAGTGCTTTCTAGTGCTACATTCACTTAATTGGGGTGGAAGGAGGAGTGTGCCAACTGCACAGGAGGAAGTCAGGGGACAACCTGTGGAACGTCTGCTCCTTCTATCCACCATGTGGCTCCCAGGAATTGAACTCTGGTCATTAGGCTTGGCAGCAAGGACCTTCACCCAAAGAACCACCTCATTGGCCCCAAAGCATAGTTTAAAAACACACAGCAACTTTGAAACAGTAATGTTGACTCCCAGCTCACAGTGTAAAGTACTTGGGGCCAAACCCGGAAAGACCTGACTTGATTCGTAACCACAGGGTGAAAGGAGAGGACTGGGTCCCACAAGTTGTCCTCTTAACTCCACATGCATGCCCAACACACATACACAAGCTAACCGAATGCTAAAAAATATAAAAAGCTGAGTGTGCGAGCATGCCTTTAACCCCAGCAGTCTGTGGATCTCTGAGTTCCAGAACAGCCAGCACTATAGTACCACAGACCTTGTTTGTAGGGAAAGAAAAAAGCCAAGGATCCTATCAGCCTTGCTACCGTGACTTGGCAAACTCTTGCTTTTCATATCAGAGTTCCTCCTTCAAACACTGGAGGTCCCTCATAGTCACGGCCACTAACTAGACTCAGGGTCACGGCCTTCTTAAAAAACAGAACAGAAGCCCTAATCCTGGCCAAAGTTTTTATCTAACTTTTTTCCTGTGGAGGTGGTGTTGTGGGTAGCTGGGGTAGGAGGAATAGGCTGAGGTTAGGATGGCGTTGAATCTTGAGCCTCCAGCCCCCACCTCTGACAGGCCTGTGTACCATCACTCCAGATTTAGGAAGTTCTGGGGAATCGAACCCAGGGTCTTAGGTGTGCTAGGAAGACATTCTACACGCTGAGCTGTGCAAACTTAATCCTCCTTTTATATGCCACTCAATAAAAGTACCACTTCCAAGTTCCCACCCAATCCTCCCAGGGGCCTGGCCTAGCTTCTCCCTGGGCTAAGACCCTGAAAGCAGGGGGCTACCCTATTCCGCCTGTGGATTCTGGAAGCAGGTTCTGAGCTTTTCCGGAGAATATGGGCTCAGGCCTGGATGCCCTCGAGCCCAAGGAGTCCCCACCCAGGTAAGGAAAAAGCAAACCGCCCCACAGCCCGCCGTCCTCCATCGGGTCCGCCCCGCCCACGACGCCCGGCGGCTAGACACCGCGCCTCCAGGTCGCCAGGGGGCGCTGTAGCCGCCGCTACCTTCACTCCCAGCGTCTGGCCCGGAGAGCCAGTAGCCTGCGTGGAGGCCCGCAGATGCCAGGATGGCTTTGGTGGGGCGCCGCAGCCCCCGCGACTCCTCACTCAATCCCTTCCCGTCGCAAACGGCCTTCGGGTTCCCTCCTTTTGTCGCCGGTCCTTCCCGGGACTCTCAGCGACCGCCCCCCAGCAGGCCTCTGAGCTACGGCGAACGCCGAGGGCCAATCTTCGCGGCCGCTAGCGCTGCGCGTCCCTCCATCCGCTCCAGCGCAGCCCGGCGCCGCGGAGGACTAAATGCTCCAGTGTGGCAGATTGAGCCTTGGAGGGCTCCTATGGGGCCGGAAGGAGCTCGGCCAAGCAAGGACAACCTTCTCCACTTCTCCGTGGACCCGTCGTGCTGCACCGACTCTCTCCCACGCCTGAGACACGCACGCGCGTGCATCTCCCGGGGCCGTTCGTCCGCCCTCCCCGCGCTTACCGGGACCTGCGGACTAGCCTCCAGCATCCGGGCCCGAGTCCCCGACGAACTCTCGCCGCCGACGCTGCTGCTGCCGCTCCACGCTCAGTCCCGCCCCGGCTTAAAGCCGCGGCGTCCGCCCACCGAGAACTAAGCTCGGGCGCACCGCCCCCAAGTGGGTGCGGCCTGGGCGGGCAGCGGGGCAGGGAGGGGCGATCTGCTGCCTGGGTGGGCGTGCTGTCCTTTTAAATCATCGCCTGAGTGACCTATCTGCTGAGCACCTAGGCCGATGGGGCTGTGGGCTGCTGCAGCTTCAAGATTCGTCATCACCCTCACCCCCACCTCCGTGTCCTTCTTCCTCGCCGGACCCAGACTGAAGGGTGATTGACACCCGAAATACCTCTCCAGTTGGTCCACAGTTGGACTGTGTGCGTGTGCCTGCGTGTGTGTGTGTGTGTGTGTGTGTGTGTGTGTGTGTGTGTCCTTCAGGGCTGGACTTCCTTTCCTGAGATTTTGTTTTTCCTCTTCCTGCAATGCTGGGTGTTGAACTTAGGGCCTCACATCCACCAGGCCAGCACTCTACTGCTGATCTATGAGAGTCTGAGTAGTTCGTGCAAGCAGGAAGAGGCAAGGAAAGCCTTTGGGAAAGTGGCAGATAGACTGACACCCAGTTGGCTTAAAGGCAAGCTCGGGTGTTATGCAGCTAGGTCACCCTGAGACAACCATATTTGTCCTGCTTGTAGCTGATGCCTTCCATCCAAGACAAAATTGGAAGGAGACAGACCTCAAGTCAAGCAAGAGCGATGAAGAAACATGGCGGGGAGTAGGGGAAAATGTATCCTCTGATACCCAGATAAGGCAGCTTATACTGGACGAAAAGGTCTTTCTTTGCAATGGGCAAGAACTCTATCAATTCTCCACTAGGGAGTGGGTACTGTGACAACCACTAACAATGAGGCGAGCTCGGTAACCATAGTTACCGGATTTTGATGAACACCATAAATGATGGCCTAAATCCCACTACCTCGCCGCTCCTATTTATCCTGCAACTTCCTGTTCCTAACTCTGAAACCTTGAACCACCAGGGTCTTAGTGTTCTGATCCTAAATTGATACATTTTCGCACTTGGCAATAAACAGATCTGGCTGGGCCTGCAAAATAACCTCGGAGGAAAGACGGCCGGTGGAAAACACGCTCCTGTATTTGTTTATGGTTGCCACAAAAGAACTAGCTGGAGCTGAAACGCAGGGAATGTGGGAAATTGTTTCTAAAGGCATTTTTCCCTCGGTCCTGCAAGAAATGGTATGTTTACAAATAAAGTTTTGCTGGGCCATCACAACCTCCAAAAGTAGAAGGTCCGAAGTTTGAGAAGGACCTAAAACGGGGATCAAACCAGTACCCTCGGTGTTGATTTGTATCGTTTGGAAGATAGAAAAAAAGCAAGGTAGACAGGAGAGATTGCTCAATAGATTACTCTCTGGTTGTAGTTCAGAGGGTAGAATGTCTAGCATACTGGAAGCCCTGGGTTTCATTCTGAATGTGTTCTTGCCTATAAGCTTAATACTTGGCAGGTGAACTGTTGCATGCAGTGACTGCACTCTGGGAATAACATAACATGTTTATCCCATTACTGCCCTGGAGTAGAAACTAAAACCGGGCTGGAGAGATGGCTCAGGGGTTAAGAGCACTGACTGCTCTTCCAGAGGTCCTGAGTTCAAGTCCCAGCAACCACATGGTGGCTCACAACCATCTGTAATGGGATCTGATGCCCTCTTCTGGTGTGTCTGAAGACAGCAATAATATATATATATATATATATATATATATATATATATATATACTAAAAAAACAAAAAAAAAGAAACTAAGAAACCCATGTGAAGGAAGGAGAGAACTGACTCCTGACTCCACAAAGTCCTCTGACTTGCACAGGGGTACCCAGGCATGCTCACACATGCAGGCATCATTCACACACATAATAATAATAAATAAACAAATCTTGCTGAAGGAAAACATGTCCAACATGGTGGTACACACTCTTAATTCCAGCTCTTGGGAGGATCTCTGTGAATTTGAGGCAAACGATCTATCTTGTCAGAAAGAAAGAAAAAAGAAAGAAATGAAGGAAGAAAGGAAAAAAAAGAAACAGATCTATCTTTTGATAAATTTCAGCTTAACTGGACATCATCACACTTATGATTGGTTTTAGCTCTATCACTGGGTGGGCGGTGAGACATCCTCCTCCTCCCATTTGGGGTAGTTCTATCAAGGTTTTCACACTGTTAAGGGTTTACTTGTTAGTCTCCTGAATACCAGGTTAGGGACTGGGTCAACCTCATCCCTATTGGGTAAATTAGACCAAGTAACTCTGCTTTTGTTTGTTTGTTTGTTTGTTTTTTGTTTTTATTTTCCCAGAGCTGAGGACCGAAGCCAGGGCCTTGTGCTCTACCACTGAGCTAAATCCCCAACCCGTGTCTCTCTTTTTTTTTTAAATTATTTATTTTATGAATATGAGTACACTGTAGCTATCTTCACACACCAGAAGATTCCATGACAGATGGTTGTGAGCCACCATGTGGTTGCTGGGAATTGAACTCAGGACCTCTGGAAGGGCAGTCAATGCTCTTAACCGCTGAGCCATCTCTCCAGCCCCCCCCACCCGTGTCTCTTGCTTTAAATCCTGTGCAAACACCACACATGGTGGTGCATGCCTTTAATCACAGCACTTAGGCGGAGGCAAAGGCAGGAGGATCTCCGTGAGTTCGAGGCCAGCCTGGTCTACAAAGAGAATCCTGAACAGTCAAGGTTCAAAGAGAGTCCAGGACAGGACAGGATTCTGTTACACAGGGAAATCCTGTCTTGGGGCTGGGGGTGAGAAATCCTATGAAACCTTTGCAGCACATCCAAAGTGACCTCTGGCCCTACTTGCCGGCCTGCCAAACCTGCCAGACCACCTTTCTGCTACTAAGGTCTTGTTGTGCTTGACAACCACCAATACCATCTCTGTCTCAGTTCTTTTGAAACTCATCTGCCTGTTCTGAAAATTCTCCCCTCAAGAACACCAAGCCTTACTCAACTGATGTATCACTGATTGCCGTGGTCCTCGGAGCACGGAGAGAGCCCTGGATTTCATCCTCAATTTGGGCTTGCCTGCAGTCTCCATAGGTAGGCAATGTGCTGCAAGGCAGTTAGTTACTTCCTACTGGGCAGAACATCTTTACCCCCAAAGCTACCCTGGAGTAGAAACTGACAGAGGCCCAGTACGTAGCCTTTGCACTCAGAAAGGCATAATGCTGTAACACCCAAGTTTGTGGTAAATTTTTTTTTTTTTTGCTTCTTTTTTTTTGGAGCTGGGGACCGAACCCAGGGCCTTGCGCTTCCTAGGCAAGCGCTCTACCACTGAGCTAAATCCCCAACCCGGTAAATTTTTTTTTTTTTGTTATTTTTAATTCTTTTATTTTTTTAAACTTTACCCGGTGTTTATTCTTTTTATTAATTTATTTATTTATTCACTTTGCATCCCGATCACTGCCCACTCCTCCCGGCTCTCCCCCACCATGCAGTCTGGCTGCCTTGTCTGGCCTCCATGGGAGAAGATACAGTTAGCCCTGCAGAGACTGGATATGCCAGAACCAGAACGGAGGTGGGGGATAAGACATAGGGGCCTCCACCCTCTCAGAGGAGAAGACAAGGGATGGGGAATTTGAGGTAATGTTAATGGAACTATTGAAGTTCCTAGTTAAAAAAACAAAAAAACAAAAAAGGCCGGGGAAGCTGCATACCCCCAGCTGCAAGTTACCTTGGGATATAGATTCTAGAATATATAGAAAAAGAAAGGATGCTGTGACTCAGCTTCCGTGAGATCACCATCCCCAATGTGTGTGGGACATTGCAGGGATGCAGTATTTGGGGAGTCAGACATACTGGCAAATAAACCCCCCACCCTTGTTCTGTAAATAAACCCCATAAACTCATTGGTTTGCCAATGGGACTTGAATGGAATCGTAGCTGAGGACCCAGGTTCGATTCCCAGCACCCACACGGCAGCTTACACTCAATCGTCTGTCACTCCAGTTCCAGGGGATCCCCGATTCTGTCTTATGTGGGCACCAGGCACACACGTGGTATATAGAAGTGCAGGAGGGTAAAACATCCACACGTGTGAAAATAAAAAACTGCAGAGCACGGCAACGAGGCTGATGCAACGTGAAAGGGAAGGAGGATCAGAAGTGAGTGCAGTGGGGTTGGGGATTTAGCTCAGTGGTAGAGCGCTTGCCTAGCAAGCGCAAGGCCCTGGGTTGGGTCCCCAGCTCCGGAAAAAAAAAAAAAAACGAACAAACAGAAGTGAATGCAGTGCAGCCTGCAACGGCGTCTCACTGGTCAGCTTTGCATCCCCCTAACTCAAGGTGACCAACTGCACTGCACTGTGTGGATGGCCCAGTGCTTAAGACCATCTGGCTGCTCTTGCCGAGCTCCTGAACTCAGTTCCCAGGATTCGTGTTGAGTGGTTTATAACTCCGGCTCTAGATGAGACGGCACTCTCTTCTGGCCTCTTTAGGCACCTGCACTGATGCGCGCGCGCGCGCGCGCGCACACACACACACACACACGCACGCACGCACGCACACACACATGCACACCCAACAGACGTCACATAAGTGCTCATGGAAGGCAGAAAAGGTGGGTGACCTACGTGAGGACATTGGAAGAAGGAGCCATTCATAGCTGCTGCTGCTGCTGACCATTGTTGGGGAGGTGGACTACAGAATGTAAGTCATCAACAAATTCCCTGACTATCTAGGGACTACCCACGAGTTCTGTGACTCTAGAGAACCCTGACTAAGACACTATCCAGTTTTTACAAAAAGGAAAATGGAGAGAACCAAAAGGAAGTCACAGTGACGCCTGGGGCACAGTTGAGTAGAAGGCTGGGCTAGCACTTGCATTGGGCTGAGCACCTTTCAGAAGATCCCGAGTTCTCAATGCTCTAACATCTCAACGTTTTTAATTAATTTATTTATTTTACTTGATTCGTATTGTTGTTCTGCTTGCATGCGTGCATGCGTGCGTGTGGATTCTTCCCTGTAACAACCATGTGGGTGCTGAAAATTAAACCCAGGTCCTCTGAGAGAACAGCCAGTGGTTTGTGTGTGTGTGTGTGTGTGTGTGTTTTTTTTTTTTGTTTTGTTTTTTTTTATTAGATATGTTTCTTTACTTACATTTCTTTTTTTTTTTTTTCTTTTTTCTTTTTTTTTCCCGGAGCTGGGGACTGAACCCAGGGCCTTGCGCTTGCTAGGCAAGCGCTCTACCATTGAGCTAAATTCCCCAACCTACTTAAATTTCAAATGTTATTCCCTTTCCCCATTTCCTGTCCATAAGCCCCACCCCCCTCCCCCTCCCTCTCCCCTCCGTAAGGTATTCCTCCTATACATCCCCCTTACTGTCTACCATATTCCTCTGCCCTGGGGGGGGGGGGGTCCAACCTTGGCAGGACCAAGGGCTTCCCCTTCCACCGGTGCCCCAACAAGGCTATTCTCTGCTACATATGCAGTTGGAGCCCAGGGTCAGTCCATGTATAGTCTTTCGGTTGTGGTTTACTCCCTGGAAGCTCTGGTTGGTTGGCATTGTTGTTCTTATGGGGTTGGGAGCTCCTTCAACTCTTTCAATCCGGGGTTGGGGATTTAGCTCAGTGGTAGAGCACTTGCCTAGCAAGCGCAAGGCCCTGGGTTCGGTCCCCAGCTCCGGGGGGGGGGGGGGGACTCTTTCAATCCTTCCTGTAATTCCCCCCAAGGGGGTCTGTTCTCAGTTCGGTGATTTGCTGCTGGCGTTGACCTCTGTGTTGGACATGCTCTGGATCTGTCTCTCAGGAGAGATCTATATCCGGTCCCTTCCCTTTCAGCATGCTTTTTTTTTTTTTTTTTTTTTTTTTTTAGCTTCATCAATCTTACCTAGTTTTTTTTTTTTTTTTTCTTTTTTCTTTTTTTCGGAGCTGGGGACCGAACCCAGGGCCTTGCGCTTGCTAGGCAAGCGTTCTACCACTGAGCTAAATCCCCAACCCCCCCTCAACGTTTTTAAATACTAACATGATACTACAAGCAAAACATTCTGTTCCTGACTTTGCATGGCTAGTGGTATCAAAATGTACAAAATCAATGCAACTGTTGTTTTAAACTATTTCAGGCTATGAGTATAAGATTTATATGAAAGTCAACTGAGTTTAGGCTTGGGTTGCATGATGTAGTGGTTCACGGATGGCATCTCTCTAGCACTACAGTCCCCACTTTCTGATTCAGAGGTTTCCAGTATATGACCCAGGCTAGCCTTCAGTTCTCAATCCTCCTGCTTCAGCATTTTCCGTGCTAGAATAACAGACATACCACCACACCCTGTCTGAGCCTGACATTCTGAAAATCACCAAGGCACCATCCTCCCCTCTCTGTTTGGATCCCCGATCCACAACCTGGTTTACAGATTGAAGCTGAATCATGAGAGTTTTTTTCTCTGATGAACTTAATCAAAGTATATAAATACATATTAATAACACATCAATAATAAATAATAAATTAATGTTCTTGCTGCCCCGAGTTGGAGATTTGGTTAAAGTTAAGATTTATTTTATGTGGGTTGGGGATTTAGCTCAGTGGTAGAGCGCTTGCCTAGCAACCGCAAGGCCCTGGGTTCGGTCCTCAGCTCCGAAAAAAAAAATTTTTATTTTATGTATATGAGAACACTGTAGCTGTTTGCAGACGCACTAGAAACTTGTCCTCTCAAGGTTTCTGGTGAGTTTCAACAGAGTGACTTGATGTCCTAGGATCAGACAGGTCTAGCTGCCTGGGCAGCATGGACATTCAGGTCCAGGGCTGTGATAAGTTAAACAAACAAAGCATCCTAAATTCTGTTTGCCCCCACCAACTTAGTACAGGATTGAGAGGCCATATGCCTGCTGGGCCTCGCCTCCTTCTGTAGCATTCCCATCAAAGGACAATGTCTGGTTGTGCCATTTGTGAGGAGAAAAAGACACAGCTCCAAAATGTCACCTCCAGGAGTGTCCAGAGTGTCCCTAGATTTTTAGGGACCTAGCCTCAGGTTGAACAGGAGTTTGGGGGTTCTACGTGAAGAAGAATGTCAGTACCAGCCAGTTTATGATGAAGTTAGAGTTGGAGATTTCGGGGGTTTTGTTTGTTTGTTTGTTTGGTTGGTTTTTTCCCCGGTGCTGAGGATTGAACCCAGGGCCTTGCGCTTGCTAGGCAAGCGCTCTACCACTGAGCTAAAACCCCAACCCCTCGTTTTTGTTTTTGAGACAGAATCTCACTGTGTGGCCTTAATTATCCCAGGACTCACCCTGTAGACCCTGCCTGCCTGTCTCCGGAGTGGAGTGCTGGGATTAAAGGGTGTGTCCCAACAACCAGTTAGTTAAAAAACAAACAAATTATTCAGACCGGTAAGATGTCACAGCAAGACCCCACAAGCTGTAGAAGTCAGCTCTTTCCTTCTACCATGTGGGTTCCAGAGATGGAATTTGGTCATCAGGTCCGGCCAAGGGGACCTTGATCCACTCTTCTGTCTTGCTGCCCTGAGTTGGAGATTTGGTTAAAGTTAAGGTTTATTTTATATATGAGTACACTATAGCTGTTTGCAGGCACACCAGAAGAGGGCATCAGATGACATTGTATCGTTGTGGGAGTATGTGCTTCCTAAAGGAGAGCCATACAAAGTAGGATATGACCAAGTGTTTGTCGAGACTTCTTGGGGAGAGTAAGCATTGTTTTAGCATTAGCCGCACCTACCATTTGGGTGGCCCTCATCTCAAAAGATCGATAACAGGCGCTAGAGAAACAACTGTCTGTAACTCCTCTTCCAAAGGGCTCAATATCCTCTTCCGGCCTCTCTGGATATATGCACTCAGGTGAGCAGCCACATGGTGGCTCACGACCATCTGTAATGGGATCTGATGCCCTCTGCTGGTGTGTCTGAAGACAGCTACAGTGTACTCATATAAATAAAATAAAATCTTAAAAAAAAGTTATAATGAGCTCTCTCTCTCTCTCTCTTTCTCTCCCTCCCTCCCTCTCCCTTCTCCCCCCTCTTCCGCTTTCCTTTTCTCTCAGGGCATGCATGCTCTCTTTCTTTCTCTCTCCCCTCCTCCATTCTCTCTGTCTCTTTCCCTTCCCATGGTGACCTCCCTGGCCTTCTTTCTTGGGGTCAGTGAACTCCCTGCCCTAGAGCAGCTTCCCAGTAAACCTGCATTTAATATAATCTAAAAATTAGTGGTGGTGGTGGTGGGGTCAACAAGATGGGTTGTCAGGCTTGCGACCCAGCCTAAGGACCTGAGTTTGATCCCCTGGACCCGAGTGGTAGAAGGAGGGGCACTCCTCCTGCAAGTCATCTTCTGACCTCCACGCATACACTCTAGCATGCATTCAACCACACACATATACATACAAGCGTGTGCAGAGATAGGTAGACTGATAAATAGGCACAGACTGCCTAGTATGCAGAAAAATTAAATCAGCCCGGACAGGTCACTGCTAAAACAAATGAGGTTCTGTTAGCGGTAACCTCTAGTCTGTCCCTGGGTCCTCTGAGCTTAACAGTGGCTACCTTTACCAGAGGAAGCTGCAGCTACCTGCCGGTGACCTTCAAGACCTATTTGCCATTGAGGTTCCCTCATAAAAAAAGGAATAGAAAGGTCACTGAACACTCCTTTGCTCTCTCAGCTTCTCCCTCCTGAACCTCTTGGCTACTGTATGCCAACTCTGCCCTAATTGTCTGTGGGCTGTGTGGCCCTGGGGAGTAATGCAGTGTATAGACTGAAGAATCTTAACAGAGGGTCTGGGGCGGGTGTGGGGGGAGGGGACTCTATCTATGAAAGGGAAAACTTTGGCTGGACCTTAGGGGGAGGGACGTGCCTGGTCGACCTCCTAAGAAGAAAATTACACAACAGTTACAAAATGAGTTCCGGGCCAGCCTTAGATACGCAGCAGGAGATCTGTCAAAGGGCAAGAAACAAAATTAGTCAACAACGGCCAAGTCTGAGCATATATCCCCAAGGACCCGTGACTGGTTTGAATGGAGATGTTCCGTCAGTACAAAATGTATACTAAGTTGTGAAAATTTGGGACAGCGAAAGAGATCCAGGGCTAGGGAGAAGGCTTGGTGATTTGCTGCGCAAGCATGAGGACCTGAGTTCGAATCACCAGCACCTATGTAAAAGTCAGGTGAGCATCTGAGGCCCCGGGTCTGGCAGGGAATGGAGGTAGGCAGATTCCAGGGGCTTCCTGATCGTTGGCCTGACTAACTTGGCGAGCTAACGGTTCAGTAAAGAGACCTTGTCTCAGGCTGGAAAGATGGCTGTGGGACCGACAAGAAGCACGATGCTGGGAGGGAGGGAGGGAGCATGCGCACCTGGTGAAGCAAGGATGGTCTCTGTGATCCCTAGAGGGGAGGGACTCTCGAGGAGGGCTGTGTGGGCGGAGGTGGCTGCAGGCGGGGACAGGCGAGCGCTGCTGCGTCTCTACGCACAACCAGACGGAGCCGCCACTGCGGAGCTCCAGCCCAGCTCCCTGAGCATCCGCCCGGCGCCCCTCGCTTTCCACGCTGCGCCATGGCCAAGGCCACCAACGTCTGGTCGGACCTCGTCCTCGTCTTCTGCTTCGCCTGTGTCCTGCCCTTGGGCCCGGCGAGGGTGGCAGCAGGTAAGTAAGCAAGAGCCTGCCTGGAGCTATCCAGTACTATCCAGAACCTAAGCCACCGAGATGACTCGGTGCGTTCTGCTCCTCTGCCCAGAAGTCACCCAGGCACTTGGGGGGTGTCTCCCTGCTTCCCTTCGATGCCTGCCTCCATCACTCTGCCCTGGGAAATATATTCATCCCGATGCTTGAGACTGGTACTCAATAGGGGAGGAATAGGGAGTATGGATGCATGCAGGGAGTTCCCGGTGGGCTGAGAGAGGCCATCGCACCTCAGCCATTCCGAGGGGGAACCGCCCCCTTGCCTGCATGGGGTAGCGCTTTCGTTATAAGATGTCACCTTTTTTCTAGAGATTTCCACCGTGATTGCGTTGGCTAAGGGGTGGCACGGGTGCTAATCCACAGCCCAGGAGGCCAGTCTGCCATTTCCTCCCTGGGAATGATTTTTTTTTTTTTTTTGGTTCTTTTTTTCGGAGCTGGGGACCGAACCCAGGGCCTTGCGCTTCCTAGGTAAGTGCTCTAACCACTGAGCTAAATCCCCAGCCCGGGAATGATTTTTTTAATGGGATCTTGAGCCGACAGGTTTTTTTTCCAAGGCTCACCAGGGACCCATCTCTCCGTGATGAAAAGACCAACAGCAACCTTCCTACCCCATTTTAGGAATAACAAACGACTCAGATTCGAGACCAGTGGGTTGTGAGCAGCTGAAAAAAAAAAAAAAAAAAGTCATTCCTCACAGCACACGCGCCCATTAAAAGAGTGGTGGGGGAATAGGGGACCTGGTGTAGATTTGTGAGAACAGCAGAGCCACGAAGAAAATTAAACAAAAAAACAAACAAACAAAAAAAAAACACTGCTTTTTAAGCATGAATTAGAGGATTTTGTGGGAATTTTGCATTTTTTTAAAAATCACCTGCAATAGCCCCACCCCCACCCCCACCCCCACCCCACCCCCACCCCCACCTCCACCCCTGCTCCTGGAAATCCAACATAAAATTCATCCAGAAATGGACACCCTGGGTCTAGAAGGTACGTGATTTAGATTACAAGAAATACACAACCATTTATTTATTTATTTATTTATTTATTTATTTATTTATTTATTTATTTATTATTTTAAGGCAGGATTTTTCTGTGTGGCCCTGGCTGATCTGGAACCCATTCTGTAGACCATCCTGGCCTTGAATCCAGAGATCTGGCTACCTCAGGCTCCCCATTGCTGGGATTAAGGCATTGCCACCATATCACACTATATTTATTTTGCGACAGGGTCTTCATGAATTACACCCTCTAACATGTACCCTCCTGCTTTAGCTACCCCAGTGCTGAGATTATAAGCATACGTCACCAATTCAACCCCCCCTTTTTTTTTCCAGATGGGGTCTTATGTAGCCCAGGCTGGCCTAGAACTCCTTATCCTCCTCACAGCACCTCTTTAATCCCAGAGGCAGGCAGATTTTTGAGTTATTTAGACCATTTGTTTGGCAAAGGTTTTGTGCCGCCCACATACGCTGTGTGAAAAGGCCACAGCAATCATTTTCTAGAATGTTCCAGAGCTCCATGTGTATCATGGGAAAACAATGGAGCCCGGAAACCACGTAGGAAAACCAAGGCCAAGGAAGGAGGGTAGTGTCACCTTGAAAAGGGTCCAGATCTCCTCCCCCTTATTTAAAGACAGGGTCTCATGTAACCTCAGAGGCTGTTCTCAAACTCATATGGCCAAGAATGACCTTGAATTTCTAATCCTCAGCTTCACCTCCATCGTTGTGGGATTATAGGTGTGTACCACCACACTTGAGGAAGTACTGGGCCTAGGTCTCATTAAATAGCCCCACCTGGCATGGAGTCAGTTCGTGTAGTCCAGGCTAGCCTCGAACTCCCAGAGATCTGCATCTGTCTTTCTTTTTTTTTTTTTTTTTTTGGTTCTTTTTTTCGGAGCTGGGGACCGAACCCAGGGCCTTGCGCTTCCTAGGTAAGCGCTCTACCACTGAGCTAAATCCCCAGCCCCCCTGCATCTGTCTTTCAAGTGCGTGAAAGACATTCCACTTCGTGCCTGGTGCAGCTTCTGCTCTTAATTTCTTTTTAATTTTTAAATTTATTCCAACTTGTGTGGATGCACATCTGTCTGTGAACGTAGTGTTCACATGTGCATGCATGCCTGTGAAAGCTGTAAGGGGACATTGGATCTCCAGGATCTGGAGTCGCAGACAGGTATGAGCTGTCCATAGTAGTCACCAGGAACCGAACCTAGGTGCTCAAAGCAAGGGCTTTTAAACACCGAACCATCATCTCTCTAGCCCAGCTTCTGTTTTTTAAGACCGTTGTGGTCTCCTCCAGGCACGGCTGGTGGGAGTTCTTGGGAGCTGGGCAACCATTTGCAACAACGTCGTCAGCGGGTCCTCCCTCTCCAGCCAGCAGCTCCGTTTCCATGGCAACAGATCTGCGTCAGCCCGATCTCACTGCAGATGCAGGATGGCAATTAAGAGGCGGCTTAGCGCCCCTGCCACCTTAGAGCCTCACTCTGGTCCTCGTTCCTCCTCAACTCGAGTGGGAGGGAAGAAGGGAGGTGGAAGTGGGGGGAGACGGAGAGTCCTGGAGAAAAGGAAGATGCTGCCTACCTACAGGAGGGAGGGATAATAGCCCGGAGAATAACAATAGTAGCCCGTGCCTTTTGTATTGCAGATTCGCCTGGGTACTGCGTGGTCTGACAAAACACCCCGGGGGGTGGGGGGGAATAAGCCGAAGACCTGAATTTGAATTTGATTCCTGGAACCCATATATTAGAGGGAAAAACCTGAGCCCTGCTACGTGCACACATATGCGCGCGCGCGCGCGCGCGCACACACACACACACACACACACACACACACACACACACACGAAAAACAGATACGTGTAAAATACCTGACAAAAGCAGACTAAGGAAGGAAGGGTTTATTTCAGCTCGCAATTCAAAAGTACAGTCGATCCTATCGGGGAAGGAAGACGTGGGTGGCAGCAGGAGCCATGGCAACTGACATAACTGTATTTCTGTGAGTTCAAGACCAGCTCCGTCTCCATTGGTCGTTCCAGGACAGTTGGGACTGCATAGAGCGAGAAATCTGTCTCAAAATTAAAAGTAAACCAAATCTCACCATTTTGACAATATTAAACCCTCAACCCCGTGGCATTTTGGACGGCAGTAGTAGCCCATGCCTTTAGCATCTTGACTCAAACAGCTTTATAACTCAACAAATACATTTGAAGGAAAGGAATTCATAACAGAGACGTGGGGCCAGGGAACAGAATGTGCAGAAGCCCAGGTCCTCAGTGGGGATTGATAATTCTGTTGTGAGGTAAATGGCACATTTACAGACAGACTCCTCTCTTGGTTTTGCCGAAGACTCCAGCCAGTGTCCTGTGAACACGCTCAGAGAGGGAGCATGCCCTTCAGTTACGAGTAACCCCAGCACCTGTGGGGGTGAGGCACACAGAAGGGGTTCAGTCAGTAATCCCCAGGTGAACCGTCTTCTAGGACAGTGCCAAGCGGCCTGGACTTTAGGCTACGTCTTCCTCTCCAGGAGTCACGTGGCTCAGAGGAACCGCCGAACACCTATTATACAGCTTGTGCATGCGCATGCGTGCAGGTGAGAGGCTGACCTGGGATGTCTTCCTCAGATTCTCTCCACCTCGGGCACTGCCTCCTATTGACCGATAACAACATATAGTTGGGATTAAACACTTGGGGTTTTTGCTAATGTGACACTGAGACCCGTTTCTTGGTTTTAACTCAATTTAAACAATTCAGTAGAGAGTGGAGCCTGCTGATCCCATTAGACTGACAGATCAGCCAGCTCCAGAGATCTTCCTAGCCTGCTGCCCAAGTATAGGGACAGGTGGACATCACCATGCCTGGCTTCTTTGTTTTGTTTTGTTTTGTTTGTTTGTGTTTTTGAGACAGGGCTTCTCTATGTAGCCCAGGTTATCCTGATGTCCTGGAACTCACTCTGTAGACCAGGCTGGCCTTGAATTCAAGAGATCTTCCTGCCTTTGCCCGTGCCTCCTGAGTGCTGGGAATAAAGGTCTGTGCTACCACTGTCAGGCTGTGCCTGGCTTTTTAAGTGGGTCTGAGGAATTGAACTCGGGTTCTCATGCCTGGGCAGCAAGCACTCTTAACCGCAGAGCCGTGTCCCCAACTCCTTATTACGTATTAGGCACTTGGCTGTGCATGAGAGAGAGGCATATGCATGACCTTTGTCCTCTGGAAATTAAAAGTACAACGGAAAAGAAGGAGAAATCTTCATTCCATGTGCTGGTGGTCAGTGACAATGGTGTCCCCAGCCTGTCAGGAGAGCACTGAGGGGCCAGGGCACAGGAGAAGTTCCTGAAAGACTTACCGTGCACCAGGAGGTGAAGGGGCATCCTTTTTACTGCTAGATTTGTTTATAGTAGAATGTTTGCACACCCAGGAATCAGACTCAGGTCGTCAGGCTTGGCGTCAGGCTTTCTCCACCGAGCCACCATATATGGAAGCTCTGAGGTCAGAGAGCCAAAGCATCCTCAAGAGTGGAAACTGTTGGGGTTGGGGATTTAGCTCAGTGGTAGAGCGCTTCCCTAGCAAGCGCAAGGCCCTGGGTTCGGTCCCCAGCTCCGAAAAAAAAAAAGAAAAAAAAGAAAGAGTGGAAACTGTTTCTTTTCTTTTCTTTTTTTTTTAAAAGATGGCATCTCACTATGTAGCCCCGGCTAGCCTAGAACTCATTCTGTAAACCAAGCTGGCCACAAACTCACAGAAATCCATTGGCCTTGGTCAGTCTTGGAATTAAAGCGCTTTGCTACTGTGCTCCTCCTACAAGAAGTTAAAGTGGCTGGCTTCCAAGTGGAAGTTGCCCAGATGTGAATCTAGGCCCGCCCCTATTAGGTCGCCTGCTGGAAGCTGGGACATACAGTCAGGGCCAGGCTAGAGCAGAAATCCGCATGACTGCACATGGAACCCCTTGAAATGGAATAGAATGGTGATGTCAGTGACGGGGTGTGCCCAGAAAAGAGAAAGCCAGAGGCCTGTGACTGAAGCTTGGGACCGTTGGCTTTTATTATATTGTTTTTTCTTTCTTTTCTCTTTTCTTTCTTTCTTTTGTTATTTTATTAAACAAAACAAAACAAAAACAAACAGACTTAGGGTTAGGGGCTAGGGTTGTATAGTACAGGCTAGCCTAAAATTCACTATGTAGCTGAGGATGGCCTTGAACTACTGGGCTTCCCATTTCCACCTTTTGAGTACTAGGATTATGGCTGTCTGCCACCCTGGTTTGTAGAATGAAAGGGATAAATCCCAGAGCTTCATTCACTCTAGGCAAGCACTCTACCTATTAAGCTATGTCCCTAGTCCCCACTACAGCCCCGCCCCCAGCCCAAGCAAACTCTATGTGCCTGCTGAAGACTGACCAGTAACCCCACATCCTTGTTAAACACTTGTGGCTGTGGCGACTGAGAGACAGAATGCTTAATTGATGATTGGAAAAATAGCGGAAGGATTCCTATCATCTTCCTGAACCCTGGCCCGCATGTGTCTCCTAGGTCTCTATAACCTTAGTCTTACTACTGATGGTCCTGCTACCATGGGCACCGAAGTGACCATCTCAGCCAGCCTGGTGGTCAAGGACAATGGCAGCCTGCCCCTGCCTGCAGATGCCCACCTCTACCGTTTCCACTGGATCCACACGCCTCTGACACTCACTGCCAAGACTGAGAAGAATCTAACCTCAACCATCCGCGTGGTGGGCAGCGTGCCTGGGGACTTCCCAGTCTCTGTCTGGGTCACTGCTGTAGACTGCTGGATGTGCAAGCCGTTAGCCAGGAGTGCTCTGGTTCTCCCCATTAAAGGTGAGCATCTCTGAGGGCCTTTCTTGTTCACCTGTTTGCTTTCAAGCGCTTTCATGTGTGCAACCCAGGGAGGGCCTCAAACACTGTGAGGGAACAAATGCTTCCTGCTGAGCTATAACAGCAGGCCCGCCTTCAAATCTTGTGCTTGTGTGTACCAGTGTATATGTTCTTGTGCGTGCACATGTGCACATATGCACATACTGACCCATGTGTTTCTACACCAAAAGACAGTCTCTGGGGTTCTTCAGGCAGCATCCACTTTTCTCTTTTTGACAAGACCGCTCGTTTGGCCTGGAGCTCACTAATGAGACTAAACTGGCTGGCCGGCGAGCCCCAGCACTGAGATTACAAATCCACCACTATAATCTAGGTTTTTGTTTGTTTTTTTCTTCTCTTAAAATCTGGGTTCTTGGGATCAAATTCAGGTTTTCATATTTTTTTTTTTTTGGTTCTTTTTTTTTCGGAGCTGGGGACCGAACCCAGGGCCTTGCGCTTCCTAGGTAAGTGCTCTACCACTGAGCTAAATCCCCAGCCCCAAAGGGAAGCCTGCTCATTTTTTTTTTTTTTTTTTGGTTCTTTTTTTTCCGGAGCTGGGGACCAAACCCAGGGCCTTGCGCTTCCTAGGCAAGCGCTCTACCACTGAGCTAAATCCCCAACCCCTGAGCTAAATCCCCAACCCCGGTTTTCATATTTTCAAGGCAAGCACTTCACCAACTGAGCCATTTCCCGTTACTAAGCTCCTTGTGCAGAGAAAAATATCCAGCCTTGATTGCTGACGGTAATCAAATAGATGCAAACTGCAGGCATAGATTCTTTGTTGGTTGTTCATGATGTTAAAAAGAATCAGAAAATAGGGTTGACAAGATGGCTCAGCAGGTAAAGGTGCTCACTGTGAAGCCTGAAAAACTGAGTTTGATCCCCAGCACCCACGTGGAGAGAATCCACTCCTGCAAGTTAATCCTCTGACTTCAACACACACACACCACACACACACACACTCACACACACTCTCACACACACTCACACTCACATACACAGACACACACTCACATACACACAGACACACACACTCTCACTCACACTCACACACTCACACTCACACTCTTAAACACACAGACTCACACATACACTTTCATACACACTCTCACACACACAGACACTCACATGCACTGTCACACACATTCACACACTCACACATTCACACACTCATACACTCACACTCACACACTCACACACACATTCACACACACATTCACATACACACAGACACACATTCTCACACACTCTCACACACACATACACACACAGACACTCACACACACTCACATGCACATTGTCACACACATTCACACACACGTTCACACACTCACATATACACTGTCACACACACACACTCAAACACACAGACACTCATACATACATCACACGTACTCACACACTCACATACAAACATACACTCACACATACACTCACACATACTCACACAGACACACACACAGACACACACTCACAGACACACACTCACACACACACGCTCACACACACACACACACTCTAAATAAATAGATAAATGTAATTCAAACGTTTCATTTAAAAAGAAGAAGGGCTGGAGAGTTGGCTCAGTGGCTAAGAGCACTGGTTGCTCTGGAAGACAACCCTGATTTGATTTCCAGCACCTACACGGCAGCTTACAACTGCCTGTAACTCTAGCCCAAGGTGATCTGACACCCTTTTCTGACCTCCTGAGGCAGCAGGCACACACATGGGCAATACACTCATCTGTGTGGAACAATAAAAATAAAACAAATGAAGGACCGAGGCCTGGAGAGATTGCTCGGGGGTTAAGGGCACTTACAGTTCTTGCAGGGGACCTGGGTTCAGATCTAGAGCCCCCTGGGGTTCGCCGTGGGAGTGAGTTTGTGTTGGGGAAGTAAGCCTTCATTTAGGCAATTATTTATGCACAAGACAACAATATCAAAAAGTGAAAACACAACTCTTAGGGGACTGACTAAAGACACTGAAGTAATCTGTCTCTTTGGTTTTTGGTTTCCAAGACAGGGTTTCTCTGTGCATCCCTGGCTGTCCTGAAATTTTTTCCACTTTGTAGACCAGGCTGGTCTAGAACTCACAGAGATAAACCTGCCTCTGCTTCCCCAGTGCTGGGATCAAAGGTGTGCACCACTGAGCCCAGCAATCTGTGTGTCTTTTTTTCCGGTGTGGGAGGAGTTCTTTCTGTAGAGCCCAGGGTGGCTCTGAACTCAAGGAGATCCACCTGCCTCTGTCTCCTCAGTGCCAGGATTATAGGCGTATCCTATGACACACAGCTGATTTATGGGACTATTTAAATCCCTTTTACTACATTTACTTACTATTTATTTACTGAGGGTGTATATACACATGGGTACCCGTGCCCTGGTGTTCATGTGGAGGTCAGAGGACAACTTGCAGGAGTTGATTTTCTCTTTCTGCTATGTAGGACCTGGGGATTGAACTCGTATCGGCAGCCTTGATGGTAGGTGCCTTTGCCTATTGAGATGGTAAGAGCCATCTCAATAGCTCTAGTTCTCGTAATTATTAACCACGACCCTTTACAGTGGGTTTATTAATGCCCTGATCGAAAATGCTCGTGCTTGCAAAAAAAATTATTATCGAAAGCGAAGCAAGCACAGAATTACGTAACTCATCCCTACGCTCTGCTAGTGGCAATGGATGCAGTTGCCATGGAGTCCAGAAGAGGGCGCCAGGTACCTCAGAGCTACAGTTGCAGAGTACCAAGTGCTTAACCATTGAGCATCTCTCCAGCTCTTCTCCCCCACCCCCACCCTTTTTTTTTTTTTTTTTTTTGGTGTTGGGGTGATGGACCTCAGAGCCTGAGTATTAGGCAGCTGCTTCACAACTGAGCCCCATCCCAGCCCCTCCTACATCCTTAAAATTATCTCCTTATACCCCTTTGGTGTCTGCTACAGCGTTTTAAGTAACTGTTAGGCTGTATTGCTTAGAGTCCAATGACAACAGCAAAAATCGTCTTGTATGCGTTCAATTCTGAGGCGAATGTATTTGTTTGTTTTGAGATGAGGCCCCTTGTTGCCCCAGGCTGACCTCTTAACTCATTGCGTAGCCAAGGATGACCTTGAACTCTTGATCCTCCTGCCCCAGCCTCCCAGGTACTAGAATTACAAGTGTGGGCATCCTGTCTTGCACCGGACTGCGGACTGCGTGCTTCTTCCTGGTGGGTCTCCCTGAGAAAGGGAGGTGGGAGCAGGAGTGCAGGTAAAGCACTCAACGCCTGCTGTGAGTCCCCACCAGCAGGGGGTGCCTGGGACATCTCGGTGGTGGAGGATTCGTGGGGTCCCCCACGGCACACGGTTCTGACCGCTGGAGGAGGCTGAGCCAGGGAGTGGCTGCTGTGCTCCAGTCCAAGGTGACACTCAGGCTCCTTCCTATGAGCACTCACTCTCCCTTGGTCTTTCTCAGAGTCCCTGGTGGGAAACCTAGTCGTTACCCAGAACACCTCCCTGTCTTGGCCGAACTCCTACATCACCAAGAGAAGCCTTAGACTGTCCTTTCTCCTCCATGACCCGAGCGACTTCTTCAAGTCAGCTTCTTTCTTCTACCGATGGGACTTCGGAGACGGGTATGCGTTTATTTTCTCTCCCTCCCTTCCTCCCTCTCTCTCTTCCTTCCTGCCCCGCTTCTCCTCTCCTTCCACCCCCTGCACGGTCTCAGTAGGTAACCTGAGCTGCCCTAAGAACTCATTAAATAGATCCCGCGCCTCTGGGGGATTAGAGGGGTGGGGCACCAGGACCAGCTATTTACTCTTTACAAAAAGAAAAAAAAAAAAAAAACTTCTGTCTTTGTCAGTGTGTGAAGGGCAGAGGACAATTTCACTTGAACCCTGGGGAATCAATCAGACTCAGGTCACTGGACTTGGTACCAAGTACCTTTATTCACTAAGCCATCTTATTAACCTCAAATTTGTAGTTTTAATTGTTCTCCCTCTTCTCGGTTTTTTGTTTTTGTTTTTTTTTTTTTCAACACAGGGTTACTCTTTGTAGCCCTGGCTGTCTTGGAACTTGTTCTGTAGACCAGGCTGGCCTCAAACTCAGAGACCTGCCTGCCTCGGCCTCCTGAGTCCTGGGATTGAAGGCATGTGCCACCACCTCCCGGCCTTGGGGTTTTTTCCCCCCAAGGTTTATTTTTATTCTTTTAAATCGTGTGAATCGTGTGAATTATATCTGTGTATTGCTATGTGCATATGAGTGCCAGGTGCCCATAGAGGCCAGAGGAAGGTGACAGATCAGCTAGGGTTGTAGGTATAGGTGGCTGTGAGCTGCCCAACGTGGGTTTTGGGAACCAACCAAGGTCCTCTATAGGAGTAGTATATGGTTTTAACCACTGAGTGTTTTTCCAACCCTAAGAAAGACCGAAAGCCTGGTAGGTGGCACAGGCCTGTCATTCCAGAGGTATGGGCGGGAGGCTCAGAACATGGTCATTCTGGACTATGGCGCGAGCCCAAGGCTAGTCCAGGCTCATACGACTCTCCCTCAAAAGGCAAAATCAAACAAACAGAACCAGAAAACTAGAACCGCCAACTTCAAATTTAAGAGCTATAAATCTTGTTTGTTTGTTTTGATTTTTGAGACGGAGCTTGTCTGTATAGCCCAGGCTGGTCTTGAACTTAAGATCCTCCTGCCTCAGCTTCCCAAGTCATGACAGGCGTCGTTTCCATGAGGCCTTGTTGGATTCACTTCCGAATTACCAAAAGGGGAAACAGTGACGTTTCTGTCCCTTCTCCTTGTCACTTCATAGGACCATGTTGATAACGGACAACTCTGTGGTGTATTACAACTATTCGAGCCCTGGAACCTTCACGGTGAAAGTCAGGGTGGTGGCAGAATGGGAGCAGACAAAGCTAGACACCACGAAGGGCATCATACAGAAGACTGGTGACTTCTCAACATCCTTAAGGCTTCGGGGTAGGTCTCCTGCCCATTTGGCTCCACCCAAGGAGTCCCAGACAACGCTCCTTCCAGATCCAGGTGACTCCAGGCTAGCACCGGACTGCTCTTGAAGGGATATCCTCAGAGCCATCTCCAGCCTCATGTCTACTTCAGAGAGTCTGCCAAAGGCCACAGGCAGCCACACTCTGGCATTTGAGCTCAGGCTAACCTGTCCCCCAGAGCCTGAGCTTGACCAGACACTTGTTGTACAACAGAGCTGGCCCTTGATGCTCCTTGTTCCGCAGTCAATACAGTTTAGGTCAAAGCTGGCTATGGAGAGTGGGAAGCCTCTGTCTAGCTACCCGACTTTGGATGGCTTTCAGAGATTTCTTTGTGTGTGTGTGTGTGTGTGTGTGTGTGTGTGTGTGTGTGTGTGTGTGTGTGTGCATGCTGTGCATGTGCATCTGAGCCCACACTTAACACATGTGTACAGGTGGGGTATGCACATGTGTGCATTTGCATGTGGAGGTCAGGAAGAAAACCTTGAGTTTTCAGATGCCAGTTCACCTTTTAAAAATTAATAATTGTTCTTGACAGTGTAGCCGTGACTGGCCTGGAACTCACAGAGATCCCCCTGCCTCTGTCTCCAAGTGCTAGGATAAAAGGAAGGAACCACCTGTCCTGGCTTAACAACATTCTTTTGAAGCAAGTGTTTCTTATTGGCCCGGAGCTCACTTTGTCTGGCTAGCCAGTGACTCTCGGGGATCTGAACATCTTCACTTTTCCAGCTCTGGGATTTCGAGATGCCGAGGGTGGAATTCAGGTCTAGTCTTCACCAACTGTTCTATTTTGATCTCTGTGGCTGGGATAAAAACACTTTGACCAAAAGCAACTCAGAGGAGGAAAAGTTTTCTCTGTCCTAGGCTCCAGGTCATAATCTATCACTGAGAGAAGTCAAGGCAAGAACTCAAGGCAGGAACCTGAAGGCAGGACTGCTTGCTAGTCCACAAATCATTACCTGCAACCTGGGAAGTACAGCAGAAACTATGGAAGACTGCTGAGTGTCAGCTCACTCACCAACTCATGCTTGGCTAGCTTCCTATACAGCTCAGGACTGCCTGCCTAGAGAATGGTGGCGCCCACAGTGGACTGAGTCCTCCCACATCAATTAGGAATCAAGATAATCTATCACTGACATGGTCACAGGCCAATCTGAATCCTGGCAATCCCTCAGTTGAGACTCCCCTTTCAGGTGATTCTAGGCTGAGTCAAGTTGACAGAGATAACTAACTAGGTTACCAGACAAGGTGTCTCTCCAGGCCTTGTGAGCATTTCCTTGCCTTTGGTAATGGCTGGTACTTTTCATGTAGCAAAGTCAGTGGTGTAGTGACAGTGGGTGAGAGAGTTGGCTCTTGTTTGCTTCTCCAGTTGCCTCCCTCTGAGCCAGCACCAGGAACAGAGGCAAGGACATGGAGGTGGCTATGCAGCCTAAGGGGCTGTGCATCTTGTGTCAATCCTCAGCCACTGGATTTAATGGGTTCCTCCTTCCTTACAGAGACACTTCAAGGCATCCAGATTTTGGGACCCACCCTCATGCAGACATTCCAAAAGCTGACAATGACCATGAACTTCCTCGGGAGGTGAGTGAACCCTCAGAGTGTTGTATGGGTGTTTTGTGGCCTCCCTATACTACCAATGATGCCACAGAGCCTACTCTGTCTCTCTCTTTTTTTCTCTCTCTTTTTTCTTTTTTCTTCTTTTTTTTCTTCTTTTTTCTTTTTTTTTTGGAGCTGGGGACCGAACCCAGGGCCTTGCGCTCGCTAGGCAAGCGCTCTACCGCTGAGCTAAGTCCCCAACCCCAGCCTACTCTGTCTCTTAAAGAGCCTAGAGGAAGGGTAGTGCTATTCTGTCCCACAGCTGTGAACTAGGAGAGAACAGGCTCTGTACTACGTGTTCCCAGGTTCTTGGTCTCTTAGCCAAATAATTAAAAATAAGGGCTGGCATAGATTTCTAAAAGAACTAAGAGCTATTCAGAACTAAGCAACTGCACGGATTAGAACACTGGGTTCTCAACCTGTGAGTCGCAATAATATGAGGTATAGTATTAAAGGGTTGCAGCATTAGGAAGGTTGAATACCTCTGGATCAGACCGAGACACTGACAAGCTATGCAGCAGGCAACAATGGAGTAAGAGTGTTCAAGGGCCCCAGGTTTCAGACTGGCATCTCTCTTTATGGAGTTTAAAAGCAGGAGGGGCTGCTTATTAACAAGCATAGTCCAGTCAGTTCTCTACTTTAATTGATAGGTTAGATCATATATTTGTTTTTTCCCAGCACAATACATCCCTTCCCATAATGCACCCTGATTTTTATCATATGCCCACCAAATTATATGTATTATCCTCTCATAATATTTTATTTGTAAAAACGGTTTTAGATTTATTTTACATGTATGAGTATTTTGCTTGCATGTATGTCTGTGCACCATATGTGTGCCTGATGCCCTGGGAGATCAGAAGAGGATGTCCAGTCCCCTTGAACTGGAGTTCCAGACAGTTGTGAGCTGCTGTGTGGGTGCTGGCGATGGAACCGGGGTCTTCTACAAGAGCATCAAGTGCTCTTAGCCACTGAGCCATAGCTCCAGTCCACACGAGACCAATTGTGCATAGGCATACGAGGATAAAAGGGGATCTCTTTAAACGTTTTACTAGAGACCACAGTTTTTGCCTTACAATCATGTACCCTGAACTGGTGCATTACTAGAAGTCTATGGGGATTCTCTTATCACTGGGGACAACCAGGCCCTTAGGGGAGGCATTACAGTACATAGCAAAAGATCAACACCTCCCCACCATGAATTGTTAGCCCAGAGAAACCCCTTCCTGCCTTAAGTTGCTGCCTCAGGCAACTTGTTACAGCCATGAAAAAAATTAAGTAATACACCTCAACATCAGCCATTCCAGATGCAAGAAAAGTTGGCCTGGGACCCTAAGGAGACCCCAGGCTGGTGTGCAGAGGGCTGTACACAACACTAGACAGTGCCAGAGACAGAACAGTGCTCAGATGGCATGGGGTGGGGGGGAGGGGGAAGGATGAGCACTTCCTGAATGAGAAGGTGGGGAAGGCTTCATGGAGGAGGTGGCAGTGAGGTGGACTCTGAAAAGCTAAGCAAACTTTGATAGGGTGAAAAATCTTAAAAAAAAGAAAAAGAAATAGATTTAAATGCAGAATCTTGAACTCACCAAGATAGGATAGAAAATAAAATACTGCCGAATACAAACAGACTGGACTTTTTTTTTTAAAGATTTATTCATTGATTATATATAAGTACACTGTAGCTGTCTTCAGACACACCAGAAGAGGGCATCGGATCTCTTTACAGATGGTTGTGAGCCACCATGTGGTTGCTAGGAATTGAACTCAGGACCTCTGGAAGAGTAGTCGGGTGCTCTTAACTGCTGAGCCATCTCTCCAGCCCCAGACTGGACTTTTTAAATACATCTCTTAGTAATTTTTATCACTGTTCACAATTGTTCCTATTGTATGTTGTTTATTATTATAAAAGAGCCTTTTTTTATTTAGACAAAAAAAAAAAAGGTAATTGTTGAGGTTTGGTCTTTTGTTATGTATCATAATGCTAAATACTCTCCCTCAAGGCTTGGTTGCCCCCAGGGATGAGGGAATCCATACACACTTCAAGTAATGCTATGTGGTTTTGTTCCTTAATTGAAAACTATTAGTTGAATAAAATTGCCAAGGGGCAGCAGAGAGACAGGTGGCTTTCAGTTCCCAGGCTTGGGGTCTGAGGCAGGACCACGAAAGAAGAGAAGGTGGAGGGTGGAGAAGCAGCCACGGGGTAGGTGAGTCATGAAAACACAGCCATGAGGGCCGGCCAATTGGAGTTAAGAGCTGCCCAGATGGACCTTGGTGAGTTACAACTCAGGATTGTGGATAGGGAAGTAGATTCTAATAGCTTCGGGGGTAGACATCTGCCAGGCTCTAGTGCATAAGGTTTATTATAAATATAAAAGTTGTATGTGTTTTATCAGGGAACTGAGTAGCAGAAACCCCCAATGGAGATTAATATTTACTAGAGGGAGGGCTAGAGAAGGAGTTTTAGATGGCTGATCACATGGCGTCCACAGTCAGGAAGCAGAGGGTGATGAATGCCAGTGGTCAGCTTGCTTTTGCTTTTTACTTAGTCTAGGGCTGGAACACACTGAACGGTGCTCCCTACATTCAGGGTGGGTCTTCCCACCTTAATTAACCCAGCCTAGAAACCCTGGCACAGACATGCTCTGAGGTTTGTTTCAATGGCAATTCTACATCCTACTAAAGTGGTCGTTGGACTCTGAACCATCGCACAGAACAGGGCAGGCTGTATAGAGAGGACTCCGAAACTTCTGCCCTACTTAGCTTCCCTGTCCTTAGTCAGGGCTCCTGCTCCTTACCCAGCCCTTTCTGAAGATGCATATCTGTTCTTCTTTAGCCCACCTCTGCATGTGTGCTGGGGCCTCAAGCCGCAGTGTCTCGCACTGGAGGACAGAGAGTGCCACCCTGTGTTGGTGACCCGGACATCTTTTAACCTGACCCACGTCTTCCAGGACCCTGGGGACTACTGTTTCATCTTCCGTGCTGAGAATGCTATCAGCAAGGCTCACCAGTACCACAGGATTCAGGTGTGGCCCTCCAGTAAGTGACACCTTGCCTTCTGTGCAGTGCCATACGGGTATCAAAACCCCGCCACCACCTCTGGTGACCACTTGGTGGCTGATCCTACCGAGGTCATCAAGGCCAACCCCATCAGCACCAAGTGTGTAAGTAGTTCTCCTGGGTAGAGGAACAATTCACATTTCAGTGACCCAGTGCTACAGCCGCCACCACCATCCACACTCTGCCGACATTGTCACCACCAGATTCCACCAGCACCAACTTGAAACTCCGCCATGATTATCCCGAACACTCTGCCCACCTTAGTACCAACATCAAATGTCACCAAAACCATCAATGGGACTCTGCCACTTCTGCCTCACCACCAACTCCACCAGTACTGTCTCTGGCACTCCGTCAACCTCAGCCCCAGCATCAAACACCAGCTTGACCATCCTTAACACGCTACTAACCTAGGTACCACTAGCAAACTGGACCAACGTCCTAACACGCTACAGACTTTTATACCACTACCAAATCCCATTAATGCCACCAACAACACTTTTTGGCTTGAGACAAGGTCTCACTGTGGAGCCCTGGCCATCCTGGAACTCTATAGACCAGGCTGGCCTTGAACTCACAGAGATCTGCCTGCCTCTGCCTCCTGAGAGCTGGGATTATAAGTGTGTGCCACCAATGCCTAGCCCACCACCAACACTTGACCGATATCAGTGCTACCACCAAGTACTATCAATACCACCCTCTACACTCTACTGACTTCCTCCACTAAATACTATTTACAATACTCTACCCACCCAGTACCACCACCAAACTCTGCCAATGTAATTCTTAACACTCTACCCCATGATTCAATTCCTGGCACCCACATGGCAGCTCACGGCTACCTGGGACTCCAGTTCCAGGAGTTTTGATGATTTCTTTTGGATTCTGCAGGCACTGTATGTACATATGGCACAGACGAGACAGGGAAAACAACTGTACACATAAAAACCATTTAAAAGGGGGGAAGAGGAGGGAGCAGCCTATGTCTGTCACCCCGGTACCTGGGGAGGGGGTGTGGAGACTGGAGGATTCCTAGGGCTCCCCAGCATGCCGGTCTAATCAAATCGGTGAGCCCTGAGTTCAGTAAGAAACCCCGTCTAAAGATAATGAGGTAGAAGCTAGGTGTGGTGGTTCAACCCTACAGTCACACTGTTGCGAAGGCAAGGCAAGCAGCTTTATGAACTCAAAGCAAGCCTAGCTTATGCTGAAGTTCCAGACCAGCCAGGACTACCAAGCGGGACCCTGTCTTAAATGAACAACCCCCCAAAATGGGCCGACAAGATGGCTCAGTGGGAAAAGGTGCTTGCCATTAAGCTTGACAATCTGAGTTCTATCCCCAAGAGGGACAGGGTGGGAAGGAGAGAACTAACTCTATAAAATTGTCCTCTGATCACACACACACACACACACACACACACACACACACACATACACACACAAAATCAGCAAATAAGTAAGAAAGTAAATAATAAATAAATACAATTAAAAAGGAAATACAAACAAATACACAAAAAAAAAAAAAAAAAAAAAAAAAAAAAAAACAAGGTGGGGGCCATACAGAGTAATTTGGGAAGACTCCTGATGTTAACCTCTGATCTCCACAGCATGGGTGCACAGGGAGGTTCATCTGCACACAACACTCAATGCACACCACCTTTTCTCCGGAAGCAGCCTCATGCTAGTAGAGGAAGAGCGATCACCCGCAGAGCAGGCACATTCACATTCCTCCTCGCTTTTTTTTCATGAGCCTCACACCGCATGGCCAGAGCCAGGATTTGAACCCATGACCACTGACTTCTCTCCATTCCCCCATGCCTTCCCTGAGAAGAGGTTTTGTGGGTGACGCCAGAGCCGCCATGTGGTGGGAAGCTGAGGCAGAGACACAGCACAGCTTAGAAGAGGGCTGTGTTAATTATTTCTACGTCATTGTCAACCAAATTCCTAACCAGACAACTGGCATTGTTTTGAGAGGAAGGATTCTGAGAGCTTATCCCACATTTGCTCAGCATCATGAACATGGGCAAAAACATGGGTGGGAGTGGGTGAGCTTCTTCACAGCTGATGGGAACCAGAGAAAAGGGCAGCTTACAGAATGGCTGACCGGAAGTAGGCAAAGGAGATACAGGAAGGCGTCAGAAGAAAACCCAGCCCTCATGTCCTTGGTGACATCACATTCTACTTCCATCTCTGTTGCTGTGATGAAATCCTGATTTAAAGCACTTGGGCAGGAAGGGATTTCTTTGGCTTGCACATCTAGGATATGGTCCACCATTGAGGGAAGTCAAGGCAGGAGCTCAAGCAGCTGGTCAATACCATAGCCATACTCAAGAGCAGAGAACGCTTCTCTCTTATACAGCTTAACACCCCAAACTAGGAAACGGTGCTATCCACAGTCAGCACATTGTCATTTAAGAATCAAGACATAGGGGGCAGGAGAGATAGGGAGCAGGAGAGATGGCTCAGTGGTTAAGAGCACTGACTGCTCTTCCAAGAGTTCAATTCCCAGCAACCTCATGGTGGCCCACAACCAACTGTCATGGAATCTGATGCCCTCTTCTGGTGTATCTGAAGACAGCTACAGTGTACTCATATACATAAGCTAAATGAATAAATCTTAAAAAAAAAAAAATAAAGAATCAAGACAGTCATCCCATGGGCTAGCCTGATCTAGATTATCCTTCAACTGAGACTGTTTTCCCAGGCGATCTCCATCACATTTCCAAAGCCCCTCCCTCCTCCCTCACACCATTTCCCAAGAAACCCCTTCAGTTCTGTCTATCAAGAGATTAACTCATTGATTAGGCAGAGTGCTCAGGGGCTGATCATCCATGAAAACACCCCGAGAGATGTTCTTTGTGCATTTTACAGTCCAATCCAGGTGACATAGGAACTAACTGTCACAGGGATTCTTCCTGTGTTCATGGTGTAGACTGTGGAGACTCACAATTCACTCTTATCAACTACTCATTGACTCTGGCCCACGCAGCCGGGGGTAGGGAATTTAACTGCCCCAAGAGGGTACTGTCGAATGAAAGGAAAAATAAAATAAGGAGAGGAGAACATGACCACTTTAAAGCACTGGAAAGATTTTTACTATAGATATATAAGAGAGAAAGCAGGCAGAAGCAGGACTCCAGGCTGAACATGGCCAGCAGACTAATCCAGATCATGAAGGAGAGAGGGGAGGGAGAACAAGAAAGGAGCGGGTTACCGAGAGAGGAGGCCTGGGTCAAGAGACCAAGAGACTGGGATCAGGCTGGAGGAAGAGAAGCGGAAGAAGCCCTTGCGAAGGAAAGGTTTAGGGTAGAAGGCGGGGCTGGGAGTGCTGGGAGGAGCCACAAGTACTGAGGGTGCTGGGAGAACTGGGAGGAGCCACAGGTACTGAACAAGGCTTGTCCCAGGTTTCTTTGCGCTCTAACAACTACAAAATAGATTGTATTTAGATTTGTTTATTTTTTGTATGTGAGTACACCATCACTGTCCTCAGACACACCAAAAGAGGGCATCCGATCCCATTACAGATGGCTGTGAACCACCATGTGGTTGCTGGGAATTGAGCTCAGGACCTCTGGAAGAGCAGTCAGTACTCTAAACCACTGAGCCATCTCTCCAGCCCCCGTGAATATATTTTTAACCGTTCTCATACTTCATTTTATTTATCTTCCTTTGTGTGTGTGTGTGTGTGTGTGTGTGTGTGTGTGTGCGTGCTGCGTGCGTGCGTGCATGTGTGTGTGTGTTAAAGGCCCAGGTAGATCCCTGAGTTTTATATTAAGGATCATCCTATGAGAGGGCAGAGAGATGGCTCATCACTTAAGAGCACGTGTTGCTTTTGTAGAGGACCCAGGTCCAGTTCCCAGCCACCCACATGGTGGCTCACAAACATCTGCAACTCCAATTCCAGGGAAATCTAATGCTCCCTGTCTGACCACCACAGGCACCAGACATGTGTACATACAGGCAAAAGACTCGCACACATAAAAAAATAACAAGAATCACCCTCCCGCTGGAGTGATGGCTCATGAGTTAGAAGTACACTCTGTTCTTGGATCTGAGGACCTGAGCTGGGTTCCCAGCACCTACACTGGGACTCTCATAACCTTTGTAATTTCAGCTCCAGGGGATCCAGTGCGCTCTTTTGACATCTATGGGCATTGTGCTACCATACACACACACACGCACACACGCACACAGAGACACAAACACATACACACAGACACAAACACATACACACACAGACACACACAGAGACACAAACACACACAGACACATACAGAGACATACACACACGCACACATAAACACACACAGACACATACACACACACACACATACACACAGAGACAAACACACAGACACATAGACTTACATACGCACATACCCACATACAGACACACACAGACACACACACAGACACATACATGCGCACACACAGACACAAACACATACACACACACACAGAGACACATAAACAGACACACGCGCACAGACACAAACACACATACATACAGACACATACACACACACAGAGAGACACACATATACATACATACACACATACACATACACACAGAGACACACACACATAGACTTACACACATACACACATAGAGACACACACAGACACACACAGACACATATACACACGCGCACACACAGAGACACAAACACACATACATATAGACACACACACAGACACACACATACACATACATACACACATACACATACAGAGACACACACAGACACATACACAGAGACACATAAAGACACACACGTACACACAGAGACACAAACACATACACACACAGACACACACACAGAGACACATAAACACACACAGACACACACGCACACATAAACACACACAGACACATACACACACGCACACACATACACACAGAGACACACACAGACACATAGACTTACATACACACATACACACATAGAGACACACACAGACACAAACACACATACATACAGACACACACATACACACACAGAGACACATAAACAGACACACACGCAGAGACACAAACACACATACATACAGACACACACATACACACACAGAGACACACATACACATACATACACACATACACACACAGAGACACACATACACATACATACACACATACACACATACACATACACACAGAGACACACATACACATACATACACGCATATACACATACAGAGACACACACAGACACACACAGAGACACACACATACACATACATACACACATACACATACACACATACAGAGACACACACAGACACACACAGAGACACACACATACACATACATACACACATACACATACACACATACAGAGACACACACAGACACACACAGAGACACACACATACACATACATACACACATACACATACACACATACAGAGACACACACAGACACACACAGAGACACACACATACACATACATACACACATACACATACACACATACAGAGACACACACAGACACACACAGAGACACACACATACACATACATACAAACATACACATACACACATACAGAGACACACACAGACACACACAGAGACACACACATACACATACATACACATACACATACACACATACAGAGACACACACAGAGACACACACATACACATACATACACACATACACATACACACATACAGAGACACACACAGACACACACAGAGACACACACATACACATACATACACACATACACATACACACATACAGAGACACACACAGACACACACAGAGACACACACATACACATACATACACACATACACATACACACATACAGAGACACACACAGACACACACAGAGACACACACATACACATACATACACACATACACATACACACATACAGAGACACACACAGACACACACAGAGACACACACATACACATACATACACATACACATACACACATACAGAGACACACACAGACACACACAGAGACACACACATACACATACATACACATACACATACACACATACAGAGACACACACAGAGACACACACATACACATACATACACACATACACATACACACATACAGAGACACACACAGACACACACAGAGACACACACATACACATACATACACACATACACATACACACATACAGAGACACACACAGACACACACAGAGACACACACATACACATACATACACACATACACATACACACATACAGAGACACACACAGACACACACAGAGACACACACATACACATACATACACACATACACATACACACATACAGAGACACACACAGACACACACAGAGACACACACATACACATACATACACATACACATACACACATACAGAGACACACACAGAGACACACACATACACATACATACACACATACACATACACACATACAGAGACACACACAGACACACACAGAGACACACACATACACATACATACACACATACACATACACACATACAGAGACACACACAGACACACACAGAGACACACACATACACATACATACACACATACACATACACACATACAGAGACACACACAGACACACACAGAGACACACACATACACATACATACACACATACACATACACACATACAGAGACACACACAGACACACACAGAGACACACACAGACACACACAGACACACACAGAGACACACACATACACATACACACATACAGAGACACACACAGACACATACACACACACACACTTAAATATTTATGAAACAAATAAAACCTAGAAACCATTCTCAATCACCCTTCCATCTTATTCGATGAGGCAGGCTCCCTCAATCAAACCCGGAGCTAGTCAATAATGGTGGTCTCTGTATCGATTCGATCTGGTGATCCTCTCTCCACCTTCCATGGCTGGAACTACAGGTAGGTCACCATGCTCGTCTGGGGATCTGGACTCTGGTCCTCAGGCAGCAAGTGGTTGAGCACAGAGCTTCAGCTCCTCTCTTTCTCATTGAGTCCTGGATTTTCCTGTGGACCTGTTTAGTGTGTACAGAAGAGAAAAATGTCTCCAGTGGGGATTAGCTGCGTTCTCTGTCCTGCTTGCTTCCTTAGAGCCAGGATTTTGGGCTGAGGAGAGAGCTCAGTCAGTAAAGTGCTTGCCTGGCAAGCATGAGGATCAGAGTTTGGTTCCCAGAATCCACGTAAAAAGCTAGGACTAGGAGGCAGAAGCAGGCAGATCCTTGGAGCTGACCAGCCTGACTGGCTTGGTGACAGCCTTGATCCCTTTTCAAACAGAAAGTCAAAGGAACCCAAGGAACAACACTAGAAGTTGCTCCGATTTTCTTTCTTTCTTTCTTTCTTTCTTTCTTTCTTTCTTTCTTTCTTTCTTTCTTTCTTTTTTTTTTTTGATCTTTTTTTCGGAGCTGGGGACCGAACCCAGGGCCTTGCGCTTCCTAGGCAAGCGCTCTACCACTGAGCTAAATCCCCAGCCCCTGCTCCGATTTTCATATGCACACATACCTGCGCTCACACACCTGCACACACACATTTGTGCACCTGCACACATAATACATTCACACACTCACCAACACACGCACATGTGAGCGTGCACACACACTCAACATTAGTAGTTAAAAAAAAACCACTTATTGTTTATTTATTGGGTGTGCCTTTTCTTTCTTTTGTTTATCTTTTCAAGAGAGGGTTTCTCTGTGTGTAGCTCTGGCTGTCCTGGAACTGGTTCTATAGACCAGGCTGGCCCTGAACTCACAGAGATCTGCCTGCCTCTGCCTCCCGAGTGCTAGGATTAAAAGTGCATGGCTGGTTGGGGATTTAGCTCAGCGGTAGAGCGCTTGCCTAGCAAGCACAAGGCCCTGGGTTTGGTCCCCAGCTCCAAAAAAAAAAAAAAAAAAAAAAGAAAAGAAAAGTGCATGGCTGCCACCTCCCGGCTATTGTGTGTGCTTGTATGTGTATGCCATGACACACATGTGGAGGCCGTTATCTCTTTTTAGGAGAGCGTTCACTCCTGGGATCAAACCCAGGTCTTTAAGCTTGGCAGTGCCTGCCTTTACTCATGAACCAGTTTTTGAACACCAGCTACCCAGTCCTATAACCTCCCTCTCTCCCTCCCAGGCTTCCAGCCTTTCGTCTTTGCTTTCCCGTGTGCCACGCTGATCACCGTGTTGCTGGTTTTCGTCATGTACATGACTGTGCGGAACGCTGCTAACCAGAAGGATGTAGTGGAGGTAGGTACTCTGTAGGATGGAGGCTAGACCACCGAGCCTTATCTAGGAAAGGGTAAGATAGGTAGAGCAGGATGCCCAGAGGGGGTCCTGCTGAATCCTATGGTTGGGAATGATACGCAGAGAAGACGTGATAGACCGTAGGATTGCTCAGTTAGCTGGTAACCCGTCCGACCCATCTCCTTTCTGCTGAACTCTCGAGCCTGCGGACAGGCTGGTGGGGGAGGCTCCCAGGGGGGTGGTAGCCACCCCTCAGGGTTTTATTCACCATAGGTAGCTGATTTTGACTTCTCCCCTATGTCTGACAAGAGCCCGGAGGCCACTGGGCTCAAGTGTTGCTGCCAGGTATGCTGTGGATCCCTCTTTCTGGACACCCCGTCCGAGTACCTGGAAATCGTCCGAGAGAACCACGGGCTGCTTCCCCCCCTCTACAAACCTGTGAAAACTTACAATGTGTGAACTCCCGCCCTGTAGCTCTCGGTATTCGCCGATCACCCGTTGGGAGCCTCGGGCAGGGTAGCCTATGCTACCGAGCAGGAGGGGTTTACACAGGTGTGACCGTTTGCCCAGACTGGTCACCGATCTGTACAGTCCAGCTGTCGTCATCTGCCCTTTGTGTCACCTCCCGGCTGTCATCCACTCATCCGTACAGTGTAGTCAGTGCTGTGAGCTTTTCCCAGTCACCCTCTCCCCACCCCCACCAAGCAGGATTCTGGTCTTTGGTGTGTTGTGTTAAGATTCTCCCAAGTGGGTCTGGCTGCCCCTTGCCCACTGCTCTCGTGTCAGCACGTCTGTTGCTGACTGGGTATTCATGAGACCCCTGGCAATGCAGCTCTGCCCGAACCAGGAGGAACGAGGAAGGAAGTCACAGATGGTTAAGGATAGATAGCGAAAGAGAACACAAGCTCAGATGGCCACCCTCACAAGCGAGGAAGGACAGACATGGATGAGACAGAGCACCCCAGATGGTTTGCTGTGTGTCTGTAAGGCTCGTTTGCTGGGATGGACTTGAACTAGACCTCAAAGGTGGAGCCCAAGCCCAGCCTCACACTCCCTCTGCCCTTTGTCTCTAGAGTTCTATTACCAGAGGGTATGGGGGCAGAACGAACACTCTGTGAATACAGAATGCTTTTTAAGTGGATTCTCTTTCATTGAAACCCGGAAGGTCAATGTCCACCAAGGAAAAAGTGATTGGGGCAAATAGAAGGGTCAAGCTAGTGAGGACTTGGGAGAGCAGCCTTGTACTACTGAGTCTTGATGTCTGTGCTTGCGCTCTCTCTCTCTCTCTCTCTCTCTCTCCTCTCTCTCTGTGGTGTGTTGTGTTGTGACATCTTACCCACTCAGTTACTCCCAAGGTAGCAGAAGAAAAAAAAAAAAAAAAAAGCAGGAGGCAGAGGATGCCTTGAAAGACAATAAGGAGAAGCCTGGTGTGGTGGTGCAAACCTTTAATCCCAGCATCGGGGAGGCAAAGGCATGTAGATATCAGATCAGAGTTCCAGGACATCCAGAGCCACCTAGGGGGTTCCTGTGTCAAAAAAAGGAAGGAGGAAGGAAGGAAAGAAGGAAGGAAGGAAAGAAGGAAGGAAGGAAAGGAAAGGAAGGAAGGAAACATGGTACATAGGTATGATGTAAGCTTCCAGGCTTACTCGGGTATCCAGCATGTCAGGGCAGCCTGCACCTGCCGGAAAAGGATGATCACGTCTGTGAAGGTAGATCTCTCGTCATGGTAACTGTTGGCCCTTGGACATCCTGCTGAAATAGTATTGTCTCTTGTACTGTTCATTCCCATGACAAACCTCCATTGTTCCTGAATAAAAGCTTCACCAAGCACAGTCGTGTGTGGCAGAGTATCTTTTCCCCCGTGTGTCGAGGAAGCTTTGTAAGTGCTTCGAAGCAGCAGGCTGTCCCTTGGGCAATCTGCAATGACGGTCACAGGGCACAGCGTGGAATCCGTTAGAGGTGGGATGGCCCAGGTATGGCGTACTGAGGCAGACAGTCTGTCAGAGAAGGGAGGGCGTGCAGCAGGAAGGTGAGGCTCAGTTTTTTTTTAAATTTTTTTTAAAATTTAGTTCACGGCTCCATGGAATTGGCCCACATACAGAGAGGGTCTTCCCTCCCTTGTTAAATCTCTCTGTCCCCTAGATGCATCTAAGTTCTATCAAATTGACAGTCAAGATTAACTATTACAGGGCCTCAAGGTGAGAACTGAGCCGGGAAAGTGTTTCCCAGAGCTCATGGCTTTTGTTGTTGTTGTTGTTTTGTTTAAAAAAAAAACAACAACAAAGCCAGGCATGGTGGCCTGTGTTTGTAACCCCAGTGCTGGGAGGCAGAAATAGAGGATCCTTGGAACTCACTCATTGGCCAGCTATACTAGCTGAACCAACAATCTCCAGGCCAGTGAGAAATAGTGTCTCAAAAAACACAAGGTGAGCTGGATGGTGGTGACACATGCCTTTAATCCTAGTATTGAGGGTGGGGGTGGGGCAGAGGCAGGCAGAGCTCTGAGTTCCAGGCCAGCCTGGTCTACAGAGAGTTTCAGGACAGCCAGGGTACCCTGCCTCAAAAAACAAGCAAACAAACCACCACCAGAAAACAACAAAACAAAAACAAAAAACAAACAAACAAACAAAACCCTCACGAGGTTGAGAGTGAGCAAGGAATGACACCTGAGAGTGACATTTAGTTTCCACACGCGTGTGTACACATTGCACAAAGTCTCACACAGTCAAACTTGCACGTCTGTATAAAGAAATACTAGATAAATACTAGATTTTAACAGTTGCTTTCCTTTTCCATACTATTTTTTATACTTTTAAAAAACAGAAGCTCTCTGAGTTATTAAAGAGGCACCTGGGGACCCTAAGGTGTGGTGGAGGACTGTACCCTGTTTTCTACTGCTGGACAGAAAGGACAGCGGGACTCTCAAAACATAAGGACAGCAAACACTTGACCCTAAACGCTGTCTGCCTACAGTTTCCAGTGATTCCAGCAGGTGGCAGTGTCCACTTGGTCATATGTCTTACCTGTTTGTTTTTTTTTTTTTCTTTTTCTTTGCCTGGCTTTGGCCAAGTCTAAGAGGAAAGAGGGACCAGACCCCCTTTCCCCCAGTGCACTTCCACAGCTGCTGTACCTGCCTAAAGACTTAGGAGAACGCTACACCGAATGCATGCCCATATTCACACAGGCGAGTCAGGCAATATGGCAATCAGCTTCTACAGCACTCAGCCCCTTCTAGCACAGAACCGTTTAGGGTCTCACCTTCACAAAAGGCCAGGCATGGCTGTACACGTGCTTGTAACCCAAGTGCCTTGGGGTGGAAACAGGAGGGTGGCTGGTGGCAGCCAGTCCAACGTCAGGTTCAATGAGAGACCCTGTCTCAAAAGAATAAGGCAGAGAGGGATAGATCAGGACCTGCGACATCTTCTGGCCTCCACAAACACACATGAACACAGACACTTATGCACAGCAGCAGGGTATAGGACCCCAGTTCCCAGATGGGGAGGGGCAGCTTACTCTTCCCTCTGTGGGGCAGCCTGGCCATGGTGGGTCTTCTGCCTCGCTGTCTACCCCAGATGCCCACAAGAAGTCAAAGATATTCTGCCTTCTTTCTCGCCCTTCTTATGGGACCCTGAGTCTCTATCTTTAGTCTGCATTTTCTGTTCTGGAAGATGCCCTTGGCAGAAAGCCCGGTGGACGGTGTGGTTTACTTTCTGCCTTAGTGAGGGTTTGCTTAGTGCTGTGGTGAAACACCATGGCCAACATGAACTTGGGGAGGAAAGGGTTTATTTCACTCACAGTTCCACATCACAGTTCATCATCAAAAGCATGGAGGTGGGAGCTGACGCAGAAGCCGTGGAGGCTGCTGCTTGCTGGCTTGCTCCTCATAGCTTGCTCAGCCTGCTTTCTATAAAACACAGGGCCACCAGCCCAGCCATGGCACCACCCACAATGGGCTGGGCCCTCCATTATCAATCACTAGATAAGAAAATACCCTATAGGCATGTCTTTAGCCTGTGCTTATGGAGGGATTTTTATTCAATGTGGCTCCTTCTTCTCAGATGATTCTAGCTTGTGTCAAGTTGATATAAACACACGCACTTTCATAGAAATGACCCCCAGTATTTGTGTCCAGCCCAGACTATACCCAGAGCCCATGTGAGCCTATCTATGTTTGGCTTGCTCTTTGACCCCTGTTGTCTTCTGTGCCCAGAACTAGATTCCTATCCCAAACCTATCCTCTAACTGGTGCCTACATAGTCAAACATCTCACCCTGTGATCCCGCTACGAAATTCCAGTGCAATTCCAGTAATGGACACCAGGGGCGCTACAAGCCTTTACAAGAAGTCACAGACGGCCAGAACCGCAGGAGTGGACTTCCTTCTACCTTTTGAGTATTTATTTGGTTTTGGGGTCACAGCCTGGGTTATCTGCAGCCATACTGTTCCCCCCAACTACAGATCAGTTCATTCCCTCCAAATCTCCATCAACTCCCCAAACTTTTAGCACTAATCTAAATTCCCAGGATCCAACATTGAGTAAGGGTTTCTATGACCCAGTTTTGGAGACCCGAGCCCAAGATGGGGTGTGAAGTCTTGCTTTGGGTCTCTGGTGGGATGCCAAAGACCCATGATAGGAAATGCATGGCGAATGGCTTTCTCATGCCCAGAAAGGAAAAGAGAAAGACGGAAGGCCTCCTTGCTCCAATAACCTAAGGCCCGCCCACTGGCTTCCTCTTCGATGACCTCACTTCCTAATGGCCTCCTTCCAGCTAAGGTTGGTTTTGAACCCGTGTGTCTGGGGTAATTCTGTTGCTATTCCATCTGAGTTTGAAGTGGCACAATTGACCATGCTTGCCCAGCATACATGATCCGTAGCACCCCATAAGCCAGCCCTGCACTCCGGACCACTCCGGACGCAGAAGAAGGAGGAGCAAGCCTGGAAGGTCAGTCTTAGTGACTTAGTGAGTTTGATGCCAGCCTGGGATAGGTGCAACTTTATCTCAGAAAGCAAATGAGGGCTGGGGAGATGGCTCAGCGGTTACAGCACTTGCCTGGCACCGGTGAAGGTGGGGTTAGGCTCCCCAGAACTCACAGAAAGGCTGGGTGTCTGTGGCACCTGCCCGTAATTCCGGACTCAGAAGTCAGAGTCTGGGGATCCCCGGGGCAAGATGGCTAGTGAGACAAGTCGTGTTGGGGAGGATGGCCACACGCATGCAAAAATATACATATATGAACACACATGAAAATGGAAAAAAATCAAAAGTGAAAAATCCCCCCACAAATATGAGTCTTGAGGGACACCTAATTCCTAAGGTGCAGCACTATATAAAACACATCATTTGGTGTTAGAGCCTACCTCGTATCCACTCCGGAAATGCTCCTGGTGTCTATACTGAGGGTGCAACCGTGGGCAAAGCCAGGTGGCCTCTGGTAAAAGATCAGCTGTCAACTGGACACAGCCCAGCGGTTATCTGAGGGCGTCTCATTTGGAGGGAGGGGATCGGCTGGATCAGATTGGCCTCTGGGCATAACTGCATGGGGCTGTCATAACTGTCAATCAATATGGGAAGACCCAGCCCACTGTGGGAGTTACTCCCACAACACCAAGGGAGACCTGGGCTAAGGAAAACTGGGGATCTTGAACTTGAGAACAAGCCGGCAAACAACTGTTCTCCTGACCGTGTGGTGGCTCATCCTGGTTGTCAACTTGACTAATCCTGTAATCAACTATGCCCCAAGCTGCTGGGCTCTCATGGGAAGGATTTTCTTGACCAGGTTGTTTGAAGCAGGAGGATCCCTCCTTCACTGGGATCAAAACCAGCTTCATCTGGATTCCAGTGTGGACCGAAGACAGGGAGCTCTTCCAGGCCAGTGGTTCTCAACCTATGGGTTGTGACCCCTTTGGGTGCTCAAATGTCCCTTTCCCAGAGGTCCCATATCAGCTATCCTGCATATCAGGTATTTACATTATGATTCATACAGTAGCAAAATTACAGTTATGGGGTGGCAACAAAATAGTTTTACGGTTGGGATCACCACAATACGAGGGACTGTATTAAAGGGTCACAGCCTTAGGAAAGTTGAGAACCACTGGTTCAGGCCTTCAGCCCCAGATGGACACTGTTGAGACATCTAGCCCTGTGGACTGAATGAATCCAGGATAGATTTGTCTGCTTCTCTAGTGGGAGGCAGTCACGGTTGGACCACCTGGACATATCCTCTATATGAATTTTTATATATATATATATATATGTGTGTGTGTGTGTGTGTGTGTGTGTGTGTGTGTGTGTGTATCAAAACCACACCCCCTAACCCTTCTGATCCTTCCAAACAGTTCACCATCTGGAAACCAAGCATTTAAATATGTGATCCTATAGGTGAGGGCCATTCTCTCCTTCAAACCACCACAGTAACCATATGTGGTTTAGGCAGAATGCTACAGAGTCCTGGGCCTGGTGACATGGATCTGTCATTCTTGCTTTCTTCGGGAAACTGAGGCAGAAGGTCTACATCTGTGTGTGCTATAGAGTAAGTTCAAGGCCAGCCTGGGCAACTTAGTGAGTCCCTGTCTCAAGTACAAGGTTTTAGTTCATCAGTTCCCATGATAATGCATCGAGATAAAAAGTAAAAAGAGGTTGGGGATGCCGGTCATGGGAGAGCACCTGCCTAGAATCCCCAAGTGAGGGACTGGGGGATGTGGCTCAGTGGTAGAGCCCCTGCCTAGTATCCCCCAGTGAGGGGCTGGGGGTGTGGCTCAGTGGTAGAGCCCCTGCCTAGAATCCCCCAGTGAGGGGCTGGGGGTGTGGCTCAGTGGTAGAGCCCCTGCCTAGAATCCCCCAGTGAGGGACTTGGGGATGTGGCTCAGTGGTAGAGCTCCTGCCTAGAATCCCCCAGTGAGGGGCTGGGGGTGTGTCAGGTAGAGCCCCTGCCTAGATCCCCCAATGAGGGGCTGTGGGTGTGGTTCAGTGGTAGAGCCCCTGCCTAGAATCCCCCAGTGAGGAGCTGAGGTGTGGCTCAGTGGTAGAGTCCCTGCCTAGAATCCCCCAGTGAGGAGCTGAGGTGTGGCTCAGTGGTAGAGTCACTGCCTAGAATCCCTCAGTGAGGGGCTGGGGGGTGTGGCTCAGTGGTAGAGTCACTGCCTAGAATCCCCCAGTGAGGGGCTGGGGGGTGTGGCTCAGTGGTAAAGCTCCTGCCTAGAATCCCCCAGTGAGGGGCTGGGGGGCGTGGCCCAGCGGGAGAGCTAGTGAATGAGGCCCTGGGTTCCATAAGGATTTTATTAATGAAGCAGACCAGTTCACAGATTTTCACCCTGTGTACTGTGGGGCTGCGCACCGGGGGCTCCCCATGGAGCTCTCTGGCCTGGCTAGGTGCTCAGGTTTAGGTGAGGGGGAGAGAACTCAGGCAGGGAGAGAGGACTCCTTTTTACCGCTGCTGCTGCTGCTTCTTCAGTTGCTCAGGCGGACTGAGCTAGCTGGAGATTGACTAGAGGGCAAGGGGTGCAGGGTAGGAGATTGACTAGAGGGCAAGGGGTGCAGGGTTGCTTCTGGTCGACGATTTCAGGAGAGCAGATCTCTTCCCCAAGCAGCCGTGTTACAGCTCCTATGACAGAAACTCTCAGACGATGGAGTAATTCCTGCACACCTTTGAACCTGAACACGATTTTTTAAAAAGATTTATTTAGGGGTTGGGGATTTAGCTCAGTGGTAGAGCGCTTGCCTAGGAAGCGCAAGGCCCTGGGTTCGGTCCCCAGCTCCGAAAAAAAGAACCAAAAAAAAAAAAAAGATTTATTTATTTATTATATGTAAGTACACTGTCACTGTCTTCAGACACACCAAAAGAGGGCATCAGATCTCATTACAGATGGTTGTGAGCCACCATGTGGCTGCTGGGATTTGAACTCAGGACCTTTAGAAGAGCAGTCAGTGCTCTTAACCACTAAGCCATCTCTCCAGCCCCTGAACAAGATTCTTAAATACAGTTTCAGGATGGGTCAGGATCTGACAGCAGGTACTTCCTATGGTTTAGCTTGAGAGCTTGAGAAGACCTCATCTACATATTTGGAGGCGTGGTCCTGCTTCTATGATTGATCTGTATTGAGTCTATGTGACCTGTGGTTATGTTCTCACCTGTGGAGGAGGGGTTGGGGCGTTGCCCTACGTGACTGGTCTGACTCAAACCTCTCCACAGCGGTCTGTGGGGGAACTGCAGCTCCATGAGGCCTGGATCTCCTGGGAGACTGGGAGTGTGCCTGCCATCCCTAAAGATTTCCCGGGGATTCGACCTGTCTTGACCAGGAATCAAGGTACCTTTCATAGCCTGCTGTCCTACAGTGGATCACTTCTATTCCCCAAGGGGGTACAACAGCCAATGATGGGGTTCAGGATGTGGTACCCCACATATGTCCCTCAACTTAGTAAATACTTGAAGGTGTGAGGGTCCATGATTCGCCAAAGAATGACACCCTGGACTCAAATCGTATGTAAACTCAAAGAGTGTTTTATTCTGTAGAAGTCCAGCATGCTGGGGTCTCCCATTACCAATATAGAGAGACGCTGAAGTGAGCTCCCAGGCCCATTTTAAAGCACCTTAGGGGAATCCCGGGGTAGGTGGGCTTTGTCTTACTCTATCTCTCAGTTCATTCAGTTACTGGGGTGTGGGGGGCTGGCTGGAAACTGCCTAGCCATTGTCCTTGTTTCAGGCCGGGGCAGTTTCTGGCGAGGTGCCTGAAGCCTGGGTTTTTAGGCCTAGTCTCCTTAACTGCTAATCTGAAGCCTGTCATGGAATCAGCCTAGCCTTCTCAAAGGTAAACAATGAATTTGAGATCCACCCCCCCCCACACACACACACACATGGTAGCTCACAGTCATTTGTAACCTCACTTCCAAGGGATCTGGCCTCTGTAGGCAATGCACACACGCATCGTACAGACATCCGCACAAGCACTCGCTTATACGCATAAAATAAAAGGAGAGAAAACATTTAGTTGTCTGTGAGGCCCAGACAAGAAGGCAAAGGCTTAGGAAGGACTTAGAAAAAAACCTCACGGAGGTTCTTCTTCACTGCAGTTATGGGGGCATAGGGCATAGATTGTGGGGCCCAAGGGTCCCAGACTCTGCTGCTAAAACAAAAATGAAGGCAAGATGTGTGCTGAGGTAAGTAAACTGTCCTGTGGGCCCAACTGAAACGAAGCCACTAGCCACTCCTCCCTTCTTGTTTTGCAAGTGCCTGCGTGCGTGTGCGTGTGTGTGTGTGTGTGTGTGTGTGTGTGTGCGCGCGCGCGCGCATGTATATATTTGTGTATGTCTAAACAAACACAAGTAAGTAGCCCTGGCTGGCCCAGAATTTGCTGTGTAGACCAGGCTAGCTATGAAATCTGCTTCTTAAGAGTGCGGGAATTACAGGCACATGCCACCACATCTGGCCTTTTCAGCCCTTCCTTGGAGCTCATGGTCCTTGGTAACATCTGGGTGGCTGGGGGCAAAGCACCCTGTCTCTGTTATTCTTTTCACTTACGTCTTTCTATTAGAAACCAACATCCAAAAACATGGAAGCAAGGTTGTGGAGATGACTACTGAGCTGGGTTCAATCCCCAGGCCTCCCATAGCAGAGGGAGAGAACCTGTCAATTCCAAAGACAGAGGAGAAAGACCACCCAACCAAATCGTCAGGCCAAGTTATTTGAAGCAAGCTTTTAAAAATCGGTGTTCTTGGGCTGCCTCTTCCTAAGGCTGAGCTCAAGAAGTCGGGGTAGGAGGTTTCAAATGAGCGAGAATAGGCGGGGCCACCTAAGCAGAACATAAGGAGCGATCAAAACAAAGTAACCACAACAGATAGTTGTAACAAGGTAGCCATAGGTGGGCAAAGGACCTTTTGAAATAAAGGGAGGGTTTCCAGGTGGTTACAAACAACTTTTTGAAACAGAGACAGGATCGGCATCCCTGGAATAGGTGGAACAGAAGCCTCCATAGTCAAGGTTACAGGTGGGGCATAGCCCAATCCTCCAGAAACAGAGCTTTAATCACGAACAGGGATCCTAGTTTGACATTCCTGTAAGATGGCTTTTAAGTCTAAAGGCTGGTTCTTTAAACCAACTCCCAAGAGTTGAACTCTGACCTGTATATGTGCTTCCCTGACAATAAATAAATAAGTACGTGTAACTAACCCTCCACCAAGTGTGGGCCTAACCTCTGAACAGCAGGCCAGCCCCACAGTGAGAGGCTGGCCCCATGGTGACTGCCCCTTTCTTTCCCATGGGTCTTAGGGCTCTGGTGATTATTCTTCTGTAGGATAATCAGGATTTGTTTTTAGCTGTTTCTCTGAGAGATCCAGGATGAAATCAAGTTTTGAGAGACCAGCAGGTGGCTTGGGGTGTCTGATAGCCTTGTCCATGCCCAGGAACTGGGGACATAGGGGTCCCCAAGTTGTTGAACAAAGGGCTTTCTTGTTACCAGAATTGTTGGGGTCAGGGTCTGGGCCCTGGCAAACCTTAACGAGCTAGGCTTGGCCAGTGTCTCAATAGGACAATTAAAGTTGCACAAAACAAACAAGCAAACAGTGACAAACGGCAGGGCTTGGTGGCAAGCACCTTTAATCCCAGCACCTGAGAGACATAGCATTCCAGGCTAGCCTGATCTACATAGCAGACTGTCTTTTAAAAGAGGGGAGGTGAGGGAGTGGGGTGGCAGTGGGAGTGGGCGTGGGGTAAGATTGATTTATTCAAAGTGGTCATACTAAGAAGAGGGACAAAGAAGTACGGTGGCCTCCACCAAATCTAACCTCTGGGGCACTGACGGAGTTTAAGTTTAATGGCTAAACTGTGGTCACGCCCGTGCTTGCTCTGTCACCGTCTCAATTTAAATTTCTCCTGCAAGGTGGCCTGACTGTGAAGTCTCTTCCTGAGAGACCAGCTCTGCCTGGCACCAGCCTCAGCTGTCCTCCTAGCGTGAGATTCCTGGCGGAAAGTTCCAGGTCTTGGGAGTCCATTGTTTCCAGACTTTAATAACTGAATGGGGGAGGACACAGTGTCTCTCTAGAACATCTTTTTCCTTCCTCCCAGAATAATGACAAAAGCACAGGGGGGTCTTAGCCACCCAGAGACAGTGGCTCTGTAACCTCCAGGGTGTACCCTAAAAGCCACCCAGACACCTTCTGCCATCCCATGCCTACCCAGGGGAATCCTTTCACATTTTAGACTCATGCCAGGAAAGAGGGATTATCTGATCCAAAGACAGAGAGGGCGCTCAACGCAGTCGCCCCTCTCTCAGCGTGAGGCACAGGAACTGCGTTAAAAGACGTGAATTAGTCAGTGGTTTTTATTTATTTATTTAGCCCACCTATATATTTCAGCGAAGCAACAGAGCTGGGGATGGCAGAGCCGAGATTCAACTCTGGATTCCTCAACACCCTTATGGTGGGCTTCTCTTCTGAAGTTCCTCGGGGCAACATAAAGGCCCCCCTGCTCGGGACGTAGGAGTGGGAGGAAGCTGCAGCATCAAGAGTGACTGAGGTGCAGGGTCTTCGGTGACCACCAGGGGGCAACAAGTCTCCAAAGGAGGAATAGAGGCTCTACGCCTTCTGGATCTGGAAATCGCAGATCCAAGGGCTGGGAAGATGGCTCTGCTGAGAACCAGCGTTCTGATCCCCGGACCCTTGTAAAACTCTAGGGGGCGGAGTCTCTCTTTCCAACCTGCCTAGCTATGACTTCAAGCTTCAGCTGCAGGTTCGGTGAGAGCTAAGTAAGGATAGGGTGGATCAGGCTGGATAGCGTAACAAGATAAAGGTGCTTGCTGTCAGACAACCTGAGTTCTGGACTCACATTGGTATAGGAGAGAGCTGACTCCCGCAGGCTGTCACAATTGTACCATGGCATGCATACATGCATTACACACACACACACACACACACACACACACACACACACACACAGTAAATTAAGATTTATTTATTTATTTATTTTATATACTTGAGCACACTGTCACAGTCTTCAGACACACCAGAAGAGGGCATCAGACCCCATTACAGATGGTTGTGAGCCACCATGTGGTTGCTGGGATTTGAACTCAGGACCTCCGGAAGAGCAGTCAGTGCTCTTAACCCGCGAGCCGTCTCTCCAGCCCACATGGAGTAAACAAAACCAAAGTAAAATAAAAATTACCTTACGACTAAGGCAGAGAGGGACAGAGGAAGTCATTGGCACTAATCTGTTTGCAGGTCAGCACGCCCAGCATAGTCGCACTGACACATACGCTAGCCCATAAGCTTTTTGTCTTTTTTTTTTGTCTTTTTTTTTTTCTTTTTTTCGGAGCTGGGGACCGAACCCAGGGCCTTGCGCTCGCTAGGCAAGCGCTCTACCACTGAGCTAAATCCCCAACCCCGCTTTTTGTCTTTTTAATCCAGGTTCAGGAGCCAGTGAGATGGCTCAGCAGGTAAAGGTGCTTGTCACCAAGTCTGGTGTCTGGAGTTCAAACCCCTCGTGGTGGAAGGAGAGAAGCCACTCCTACGAGCTGTCCTCAGACATCTACATGGGTGCTGTAACCCATGTGTACCCCAGCACATACACACATAAATAAATGTTATACTAAAAAGCATGCTCTTAACAACCATGTAACTAAGACCAGCAGACTGCCTGGTCCCACACCGGTGCGAGTCCTTTGACCTTAGATAGCCTGCAAAGACTCCCTTTAGTGACTCTGAGTTATGAGCTGAGGACCCAGGAAATGTTAATATCATTCTTGTTAGTATCGACCCAATCTACAGATCAGAGAATGGAGGTAACTGGTATACAAGAAGTAAGAGTGCTCTACCCAGTTCTGAGTGAAAACTCAGCTACCAGCTTGGCCCAGACAGGTCTTCAAAAGTTCTAGAACCTTCCAAGTTACTTATAGTGGACTAGGGAGCAATGTTGAAAGCTAGAGGCACAATGAATCAGAGAACCCTAGGTTTGACTGCCGGTATCGTGGCTAAATAGCCATGTGGACCCCTCTGGGCCTCAGTTTCCCTAAAGATGAGACCTAAGACGCAGTTGAGAATTGGGGAATAAAGAGATGGCTCTCCTACTAAAAGCACTTGTTCTAGTAGAGGACCCACATCCAGGTCCTTTTCTATTCCAGCTCCAGGGGCTGCAGTGCCCTCTTCTGGCTTCTGTGAGCACTGCAGTCACATGCACATACTCCCGCACAGGCACGTGTACACATTAAATAAAATGAAGTAGCTAAGAATGAGATGTCGGGATGAACCAGAAATCTTTGTGCAAATGGTGGCCCCAATTTGGTGATCTATGAAGTTAAGTACAATGTTGGGAAAGGGGGGCAGGGGACACAAGGAAACCAATGTTTATGAATCACAAAATTTTGGGGCCCAAGAGACCAGGCTGGGGACACTGTAGAAGGGGGAGGGATGCTACCGCCATGGCTGTTCCAAGTGACCGAGGGATTGTGGGAACAACTGTAATAGGCTCAGGACATGGAAGTCACATGGTAGCCACCAACACTGGCTCTTGTCCCTGAGTTCTGGGTGACCTTCAGGAGCGGACTGACTCTCTGTGACTTTCCACACTGCCTCGCCTGCAGCTCCATCTTTAAAAATAGTTGCAGAAAAGCCCATTGCTTATTCAATGAGGTCTTTTGTGAAAGGGGGGGGGAGCCTCAGCTTGAGTTTGTTTAGTTCATAAAAGGCCCACTGCTATTATCAAAGAACCCGGCTCATTAAAGACAAAACAGGAGGATGGGAGGAAGAGGGCGGACTGGGAGGAGGCGGAGGTTGGGGGGAGCAGGGAGGAGGCAGGGAGGAGAGAGGGCCATGGAGCCAGGTGGGCGGTGGCCTAGGGAACAAGGCGTGCTTTGCAAAGCTAGGACAGTCATTCTCTGATCCCGTCTGTCTGCAAATAAATGCTTTTGAGGCCAACCATTGGTAAAAAGGGCCAGTGAGATGGCTCAGTGGGTATCGGAGCTTGCTGTCAGGCCTGATGACCCAAGTTCAATCCCTGGGACCCCCATAGTAGAAGGAGAGAACTGACTCTTGAAAGTTGGTTTCAGACCTCCACATGTGCACCCCACTCCCTACAGTAGATAGATAAGTAGACAGAAGACAGGCGGACAGACAGACAGACAGACAGACGGACGGACAGACAAGAACAGCCTGTAATCCTAGCTATTTGCGAGGCTGAGACAAGAAGACCACAAATTGAAGACTGTTGTTGACCACGGAATGAGGTCAGGTCCAGCCTAGGCTACAGAGTTGAGCATCTCAAAATAAAGAAAAAGGACCAAGGTCAGCTTTGTAGGTCAGTGGTAAAGAACGTGACGACATGTGTGAAGACTTGGGTTCCATCTCCAGTACCCTGGGGAATAGAATGCTAATACTGACCACAGAGACTCACGTACACTGGCCTGCCTACCCCAACCTCCTGAAAAGAAGTGTGCATATCCGTGTGTGTGTGTGTGTGTGTGTGTGTGACTGTGTGTCTCCTCCTGTTGAGACATTGAGAATAAGCTAAACCTCTGTTATTTACCATGTATGTGAGAATCACTGCTTCAGAGACACCCCCAGTCATGGGCATAGTCATTGCTTCTCTAACCCCAACCCCTGTCCCCAGCCCCTCACTGGGGGATTCTAGGCAGGGGCTCAGCCACTGAGCCCACCCCAGCCCCTCACTGGGGGATTCTAGGCAGGGGCTCTGCCACTGAGCCACACCCCAGAACTTAGGTCTTTCTTCTCTGACTTCTGCCATTTCTCTGCCTCCCTGTCCTGGGGTCATCTCACCTGTAATCAGCATGTGTACTAATTCTCTCCTCCACAGACCAGGCCTCTGAGCAGGGTGCTTGCCTTGTGAGGGCTGCAGATCCCCTGTGAATCAAAACCATTATTTCTGAAGCTGCCCGAGAGGTCCTTCCAAGTATTGATAGCTGACCCTGCCGTTGCTCTGTTCAGCTATCTTCTGTGACTTCCCCATTACTCGGGAAGAAGTTCAAACAGCTCTGAAATCTTCAGACCTCTCAAGTTCGCTGTTTACCCATCGACTGAGTGCTGGCATTACAGAATTATATCATCAAGCCTTGCTGTGATTTGATCTTTTACTTTACTACATTAACTAATTAATTAATGTAGTGTGTATGTGTGTGTGCATGTGTGTGTATGTGTATGTGTGTGTGTATGTGTGTGTGTATGTGTGTGTGTGTATGTGTGTGTGTGTGTATGTGTGTGTATGTGTGTACCCTGGTGCCTGTGTGAGGTTAGAGGACAATTTGAGAATGTGGGTTCTCCTTCTCTATCTGGTAGGACTTGGGGATTGAACTCAGGTCCCCAGGTTTGGCAGCAAGCCCCTTTGACTGCTGAGCCTTCTTGCTAACCCTCAATGTAAAACTTATTAATGGGATATTTTGCTTTCACTTCCTCAGTGCTAGGCCTCTGCCATCTGGTGCGCTCTCTCCTTACAGTATATTGCAGCCTGATCTGTATTTAGACTCCATAGGATACACAGTTGAGAAAGCACACAGCCTAACCCAAGTTGTTTCAAACATAATTAATTCTTCCAACGAAGGAACCAGACACTCATTTTAAAACATGATTTTAATGAATGAAATGGAGCCAGGGGTGGTTGACTCACGACTCCAACCCCAGCACTTCGGAGGCACAGGTTAGCCAGGGCAACATGTGAGACTATTGTCTTAAGCATTAAAACAGAGAGGAGGAGGAAGAAGAAGAAGAGGAGGCGGAGGAGGAGGAAGAGGAGGGGGAGGGAGGATAGGGACAGAGGGGGTAAGGAGGTAGCAGCTATGGCAAACTAAAGTAAAATTTAAAATGGAGGTTCGGGGGCTGGAGAGAGATCTCAAAAGCTACTCTTGCAGAGGACCTGAGTTTAACTCCCAGCACCAACACGAAGGCTCATAACCGCCTGTAACTCCAGACTCAAGGGATCTGATGTCCTCTTCTGGCCTCTAAGGGTACATTTGTTGTGCACATACATACAGGCAGGCTAAACATCCCTACACATACAAAAAAGAAGTACAGATTCTATTGTTTTAAAGTTGAGTTTTGTGGTTGAATGTGGTGGCACACACTTCTGATCATAGCCCTTGAGATCTGAGGACTGAGTTCAGCCTGGGATGGGTGGTAAGAGGTCCATCTCTTGGAAACCTAAGTGGAGCAGTGGGGATAGAGTTGCGGGGTCGCTGGGAGTGCATTATACGTTCTGACTCCCTTAGTCCTCATGCCAACCCTAAGACATGGTCACTAGCTTTAAAGATGAAGCGGGGAGTTGAGGCGCAGAGACGTTCAGGACATTGCTCACGGTCACACAGCCAGCCAATGGCAGAACCAGAATCCTGTAATCTGGTGGCAAAGCCTACGGTCTAAACAACTATGAGGAGTGACCTTCCAGCTCCTTGGGTCATGACCTTGGAATGAGAAGTTCATTGACATTCAGATTCGTGTGTGTGTGTGTGTGTGTGTGTGTGTGTGTGTGTGTGTGTGTGTGTAAGCACACAGGCACCCAGAGAAGGTTTTATAACCTATCAATTGGATAATCACAGACAACACATTCTAGTGCGTTTTAGTCTTTCTTCTTAAAAATGTTGGGGCTGGAGAGAGGGCTCCACAGTTAAGAGCATTTGCTGCTCTTAGAAAGGGCCCCTGAGATATGTTCCCAGCACCCAACTGCCTGTGACTACATCTCCTGGGAATCTCACGCCCTCTTCTGGCCACTGTAGGCAACTGCACACTTGTGATACACACACACACACACACACACCACACACACACACACACGCACACACTCCTTAAAATAGTTTTTGTTGTGGAGCTAGGGAGACGTCCTAGAGGTAGATGCTTGCTGTGCAAACACAAGAACCTGCATTCCATCCCTGACATCTGTGTAAAACCAGGTGTGGTGGCACTTGCTTGTGGTCCCAGCCCTGGGCAGAGACAGGTGGACGTCCCCAGGGGCTTGCTGGCCAGCCAGCTGAGCTAACTCAACCAACTCCCAGCTGGAGAGAGATACTGCCCCCACCCCCAACCCCTAACAAGACAGGTGACTTTCAGGAATGACACTTGAGGTCGATCTCTGGTCTCCATGCACTTGGGTACCTTCCCTCATAAAACGAATCTACACACATGGGCACAAATACACAAAGATGTTAGATGTTAGGTGAGACCCATCAAATTGATTTCGTGGCCTGTTCCACCACCACTGTTTTTTTTTTTTTTTTTTTTTTGAAACAGGGTTTCTCCGAGTATAATTTTGGTTGACCTGGAGCTCACTCTGTAAACCAGGATGGCCTCAAACTCACAGAGATCTACCTGCCTCTGCCTCCCAAGTGCTAGGATTAAAGGCATGTGCCACCACCACCAGACAAACTTAATTTAAAAAAAAAAACACGATATACTTATTTTGTTTCTCGAATGGTCCAGAGATCTACTGCCCTCTGGGATATGAGTGGGTACCCAGACCTGGACCTGGGAGACCCCATCTGAGGTGAGGCAAGAGGCGAGAAGAGACTATCAAATCCTTGATAGGCTATGCATTTTGCTGTTTTGAGACAGTGTTCCTGTAGCAAGGGATGACCTGGAACTTCCGGTCGTTTTTGCCTCCGACTCCTGAGAGCTGGCGTCACTCGGGTCACTAAGAGTTCAGCTGGGTAAAGGAGCCTTGAGGCCAGATTCTGATGGGAGCAGAAGGGGTCAGGAAGCAGCACCCAGAGACAGGGTTGTCTGAGGGACACGTAGAGTCAAGGTTTCCTCCGTTCAGTTTGACTAGAGCCAAGGCTGTGACGGAGCCTGGGAAAGGCCACCAATCCGCTGATTTGGGTCTGTTACTCTGTGGATGCGGCATCTGGCTGGGGAGCCACCGGCTGGCTTGGGGTCATGCCACATCACAGAGCAGATGGAGAAGACAGGGGAAACCGGAACACGCTGCCAGGTGGGCCTGGAACCATGTCAGCTTCCAAAGAATCCCCAGGGAGCCAGGGAGAACCTGGCTTCTCTCCCAGGCCCTGGACGGGTGCCGAGCCCAGTTTGGTCGAACACAAGGTGACTCCAGATGTTAGGTGGGCCTGAAGGTGATAGATGGGGCTGTGAACAGTACAAGAAAACGTAGGATGGGGGTGTCGGCTGGGTTCCCAAACTCATGCTCTACCTGTCTGGGGCAGGCAGGTGCACACACCTGTGTTGGCGCGCATGCTCCCATACGCATGCGTGCAGCAGGCACATGCAGACGGTGGGGGGGGGGTGGCGGGCTCACCTCCTCCCCAGCCTCACGCCTACGTTCTTTCCTAGAGGTGTGTTAGCCTAGAAATCCCTCTCCCTTCCAGGATTTTTTTTCTGCTACTGCAGTCAATTTTTATTCCTGCCGTGAAACTCCTGAGCAGACCCTGCCAGGAACATCTCTTCCTCATTTATTTCGGGCTCCAGAGAAGCCCGAGAGAGGAGGAACCCTGCAGATGGCTCCCTGGTATTTTCATCAACATGACAGCCCCCTGAGCACACAGGCTGTGGAAGCCAGGGCCCGGCTCCAAGGGAGGTGGAACCCAATCCAGAACAGGTAGGATGTACTCCAGCTCCAGTGGATGATGTCCTAGAATAGACAGTGCCTGGCTAGGCCAGAGCCCCTGGCTGCAGGGTGGGGGTGGGTCACAACATACACGTGTCCCTTGAACCATCCCTCCACTTGTACATGATTCTTAGCAAGAGAATGGCCTCCAGGGAGTGACTGACAGTTGTAGTTCTAGGGCCCAGCAAGGTGCCTGTTTCTGGAAGATCAGTTAATTCAGGTCTATTAGAATTTGGAATTCTGCTAGGAGGACGACTTGTGGAAAAACTGTCCCTGCTGAAATTCACGAGCCAGGAAGATGGCTGTGGATAGAGGCGTCTATTGCCAAGCTGGAGGGCCCAGTCAGTCTTCTGAACCTACAGGGACTTCTCAAGTTGTCCTGTAGATTACTGCCTGGCCGCTGTGCCATGCAACCCCCTCTCCCACCACCACTGCCAACAAACAAATAAACATATGTAAAACGGTTTTTTTTGTTGTTGTTGTTTTAAATAGCCAGGGAAACGGGGTCTGTACCGATGGGACTAAGACCTCAAAATGAACTTATCCTGGGCTCAGGATGTCATGAGACGTTTGCCCATCTAGAAATCAGACCAACTGTGCTTACCTGCAATGAACTCTCACAAGGTCAGGCCTGTTGAGTCCCCTCATGGGAAGTGGGGGAGGGAAGGTCTTTAGATCCCCACTCTAATCTCAGCCATTCCCTCCTTTTGGAGCAACCCCCTCTGAGGCTAGGACGTCCTGAGAGATGCTGGAGTGTACAGGAGGTAGAAAGTAAGCTGGGGTGTTTTGTTTTGTTTTTGTTTTTTTTCTTTTTCTTTTTTTCTTTTTTTCGGAGCTGGGGACCGAACCCAGGGCCTTGCGCTTGCTAGGCAAGCGCTCTACCACTGAGCTAAATCCCCAGCCCTTTTGTTTGTTTTTGTTTTGTTTTGTTTTTGATTTTTTTTCCCCCTGAGACGGGGTTTCTCTGTGTAGCCCTGGCTGTCCTAGAATTTACTCTGTAGACCAGGCTGACCTAGAACTCAGAGATCCGCCTGCCTCTGCCTCCCGAGTGCTAGGATTAAAGGCGTGCGCCACCATCACCTCCCTTCCCCCTCTGAGAAAGTGAATTGAATGGGGCACTCCATCTTGAAGCTTTTGGGAGTCATCATCTCTCTTGAGTCTGGATTTTTTTTTCAGTGGTCTTTTGGGGGCCACTCCTGTAAGTGACCTCTCATTCATGCTACTACCGTAAGTAAGCTTTCAGTGAATTCATGGGTTCCCCAATCTCCGAAGATTATGGGAATTGCTGCTCTGCTTCTCTGCTTCCACCATGGCTCTAGGGACTGCACTCTGGTCGTCCGTCTTGGTGGTGAGTAATTCTAGTAGCTGAACCATCTTACCAGCCCTTGCTTGTTTTATTTTGAAATAGTCTCGTAGGGTTGGGGATTTAGCTCAGTGGTAGAGCACTTGCCTAGCAAGCACAAGGCCCTGGGTTCGGTCCACCATCAAAGCCTTCTTCTTATGTACTAGCCAGGGGAAACTGACAAAGGACCAAAGTCTATGGAGTCTCAGATTCCATATCTATAGGCTGAACACGTGGGGAATCACCCTCCCAGCATTGGCAGGGGAATTACGTCATGTTTCCCTAGTTTCATTTCTGTCGTTATGATAAAATATTCTAACCAAAAGCAACTTGGGGGGAGAAGGGGTGTCAGGTTTAGTATGGCTTAGGATTTCAGATTACATCCATCACTATGGGAAAGCCAGGGAAGGGACATCAGACAGCTGGCCACATGACATCGAATGACATCCACAGTCAAGAACAGAGAGACATGATGGTTTGCACGTGTTCAGCACAATTTCTCCTCTCTCATACAGTTCAGAACACCCCCTCCACAACCCAGGGAGTGGTTCTGTCCATGGTGGGCTGAGTCTTCCCAAACCAATTAACTCAATTAAGACGATCCCCAGAGTTATGTCAACAGGCCAATCTGAAAATCTGAACTCGATAGCCCCTCACCGAGACTCTTTTCCCAGGTGATTCTTGGTTGTGTTAAGTTGACAGTAATGCTAACCATCACAGATGGCATTCACAAGAGGCCTCAGCCTGGTGCGGGGCATCCAGCAGGCTTTCAGAACATGCTTGTTCAACAAATGAAGGACGTCCTCAGCTTATTCCTTCACACGCAGCTCAGGAAGACAGGGTGCAGCTCAGGACAACAATGCCAGCTCAGGCTTATGCCTGACTCACAGCCGACTCATCCTCAGCCTGGGGACAAAGAGATCTGAGGGTCCTCCACCGAGGTGTGGGCTTCTTTAAAGGTGAGCTGGCAGTTTGGCTCCAGAGTAAAAGCTGAGCTCATTCCGTGTGGCCTTTTTTAATGAAAAACAAAAAAACCAACCCTGGAGCCTTGTACTGAGAATGCCAACGGGAGAAGGGGAAGCTATTAGCATATATATAATATATAATATACATATATATTATAACACACACACACACACACACACACACACACACACACACACACACCCCTCACCTATCACCTAATCGAGAGGGATCCCCAGAGCTCCATTTTGGGAGAACTAACCTTCATGAAGAGTGATCCAGCAGGTTCAGGACGAGAACCACTCCACCAGGAACAGAAGGTTCTATCAGGGAAGGGCAGAAAAGTCAGGTGTCGGGTCTGCACAAATCAGTGAGCTCGAGGTTCAGAGAGAATCTCAAAAATATAAGGTGGAGGGGCTGGGTAGATGTCCCACAAGCATGTGGACCTGAGTTCAGATCCCGAGGAACCATGTAATGGTCAGGTGGGTTGGATGGCCGGCTATACATAGTTCCAGGCTCAGAAGGTGAAGACAGAAGATCCCTCGAGCAAGTCGGTTAGAGAGACTAGAGGCTAGCCATATTGATGAGCTCTGGGTTTGATTAAGAGACCTTGCCTCAATGAGTAAGATAAGCATGTGATAGAAGATGACTCTGGCCAACAACCTGGGGTCTCCACATGCGTGAACACACACATAAGCATGTTGACAGCACACACACGCACACACGCATGCACATGCACACATCTTAGGACTTATTTTTAAAGTTGTGTATGATGTTTTGCCTTCATGTATGTCAGTGCATCATGCACATGTCCGGTGCCTACAGGCATGACCAAACCCCTGGAACTGGAGTTACAGACAGTTGTGAGCGAGTCTCCATGTGAACTCTGGGAACCGACCTAGGTCCTCTGGAAGAGAATCCTGGGATTTTAACTACTGAGCCATTGCTCTAGCCAAGATTTACTTATTTTTATTTTTTATTTTTATTTTTTTCGGAGCTGGGGACTGAACCCAGGGCCTTGCGCTTGCTAGGCAAGCGCTCTACCACTGAGCTAAATCCCCAACCCCTTTATTTTTATTTTTGATTATATGTATGTGTGCTTACGTGTGGTTATGTGCAGCTACGTGCATGCTCCCGTGGAGACCAGAGGGATTGGATGTTCCTGGAGCTGGACTGAAAGATGCTTGTGAGCTGTCTGATGTGGATGCAGAGAACCAAACTCGGGTCCTCTGTGTGTGTGGAACAAACTTAAATGGCTGAACCAACTCTTCAATCTAGTTTTTGTTTTGCTAAGGCAAGGTCTTACATAGCCCAGGCTGGTCTCGAACTCACTGCGTAGCTGAAGGTGGCCTTAAACTCTTGCCTCTGCCTCTCAGGCACTAGGCTTACAAGCCTGCACCACCATGTCTGGCATCCAGTGTTACTAATTATGAGATCTGATTCACTTACTCTGTACACCAGGCCCCAAGGCAGAAGGTGGCTCCGTCTCCAGATGTTTGCGAGTACATTATCGTCTCTTTAGCAGTACTATAATTATCATTAACAATAACCGAGTCTCTGGAAATGAACCCTGGGACAGGCAGACAATTGTGAAGCCCCAGACAGCTGGCGTGGGATGCACCACTTGAACTCCATAGGCGGGGCTTCCCTCCCTGTGTGGACTGGAATGAGCTTAGGGGAGAGGGAGAGGGAGAGGGAGAGGGAGAGGGAGAGGGAGAGGGAGAGGGAGAGGGAGAGGGAGAGGGAGAGGGAGAGGATTACTATCTGTGGCAAGCAGAGACTGACAGGCCTTTCTGTGTGTCTCTGAAATGGCGAGTAACTGTCACCCATCTGTTTCCCTCAATGTTTTTCACAACGTGCCAAGTCCTGTGCCCCCTAGGTCCACCTGTCCTAATCTTCCAGCAGTCTGGTTATCCTGAATCTCCAGGCTCTGTGTCCATGGCTGAAGGCAAAGAAACCACACATTTGGGAAGGTGGTAACTTCTGAGAGTCAGTTGGAAGTTTTATGGAATGAGAACCTATAGCTAAACTCTTAGAACTGAGGTAAGAACCTCGTTGGGATGGTTGGTATTAAATGTCAACTTGCAAGGCTGGAGAGATGGCTCAGCTCTTAAGACGTTGTACTGCTTCTGTAGAGGATCTGTGACCAATGCCTAGTTCAGTGTGTGTGAATTGGTTCACAACTGCCTACAACTCCAGCTCTAGGGAGTCTGGCTTCCTATCCTTGAAGGCGTGCATGCATGTGTGCACACATGCACATATTTAAAAAAAAAGTCACTTGCCACAGTTTAGAATGATCTGAGAGAATGGCCTAAACTGAGGGGTTATCTAGATCAGGTTGGCTTGTTGGGGATTGTCTCAACTGTTAATTGCTATCAGAAGATCCAGTCCACTGTGGGTGGCACCATTCCCTAGGCTGGGACCTGAACTATATAATGGTGAATAGCAGCAGCAAGCAAACAGGAAGCATGGATACATTCATTTTCCCCCTGACTGTGGAAGTGATATGACCAGCCGTCTCAAACTCCTGCCTCTATGACTTTCCTGTAACAATGCTGTAACTTGGAATAACATGGAATAAAGCCCCGCTTCCCTAAGTTGCTTTTTTTTATTTAAAGATTTATTTTATTTATTATATATAAGTACACTGTAGCTGTCTTCAGATACACCAGAAGAGAGCATCAGATCTCTTTACAGATGGTTGTGAGCCACCATGTGGTTGCTGGGAATTGAACTCATGACCTCTGGAAGAGCAGTCGGGTGCTCTTAACCGCTGAGCCATCTCTCCAGCCCCCCTTTTTTTTAAAAAATCAGGGTATTTTATTACAGCAACAGAATGAAGAAAACTAGGGCAGTCTCAGAAAGTGAGCTAGCTGTTCCACAGGACTTTTTTTTAACCTCCTAGAGTTGAGATAAAAACATGGTCAAGACTCTAAAGCTGGGAGATGTCTTGGTGATTAAGAGTATGTATTGCTCTTGCTGAGGACCCAAGTTCAAAACCCATGCCAGGCTCACAATCACCTTTAACTTCAGCTCCAGGGGAGTCTGATGTCTTCTACCAGCCTTCTCAGACACCTGCACTTCCGTGTACACATACCTCCCACATAATTTAAAAAAGAAAATAAACCTAAAACATCAAAAACAACAAGAAGACAGACACTAAAGGTCATACTTGGTGATACAGCATCCCAGATCTCTAGATCCCAGACATCTTACCTGTAACGTCTTTCGCTGGAGAAATGCAGAGAGGTCTCCCATTGTCAAGACGGATCTGTGTGCAGGACCATAAAACCTAACGCAGTTGCCCTGGAGAGGACATTTTAATAAAAGCCACGATACACCCTTTTCCAGACAGGCTTCTTTGATGAATAGCTTGGTTGAGCCTAATAAAGTTATAGGTGAATAGAAATTAGATCTTTAATGGGCCCGACAGCAGCAGGCGGAGGTTGCTGGTGTCTCCTTTGGTATGAGATCAAGCTGGAATTCCCCCTCTCCCCTCCCCACTTTGAGTCCACCTTGGAGAAAAGGTCCTCCCAGATGAGGCCTAGAATGTTCTGTTTCTCATTCCCAGTCGTCTGACCTTCCGCATTCTTTTCTTTCATTTTGTTTTAAAGAGAGGCATGCTTCCAACCTTTTTTTTTTTGTAAAGTTTAATTTTATGTGTATGAATGTGTGCCGGCCCCCATGTATGTGTGTGCGTGTCTACCACATGTGCGTCAGTGCCCACAGAAGCCAGAAGAAGGTGTCTTGCCCCGGAATTGGCGTTGCAGGTGGTTGTGAGTTGCGGGATGTAGGTGCTAGGAACCAAACCTGGGTTCTCTGCAAAGTGCTCTTCGGAGCTGAGGACCGAACCCAGGGCCTTGCGTTTACTAGGCAAGCGCTCTATCACTGAGCTAAATCCCCAACCCCTGCAAAGTGCTCTTTAACGCTAAGCCATCTCTCCAGTCCCATATTCTTTTAAGTTGAAAAACTGTATTTATTCATTGATTGAGTGGTACACATGTACACGTGTGTGTGTGTGTGTGTGTGTGTGTGTGTGTGTGTGTGTGTGTGTGTGTGTGTGTACTGTTGAATATCAGAGGAGAGCTTTCAGAAGTCCATTCTCCCCTATCACATGGGAAGAGAGGCTCCGTGATTGGTTGGTCTCTGGGTCAGAGGTGGGTGGAGGGGCGTGCCTTGATTATGTTAATTGATGTGGGAGGACCCAGTTTTAAAGTAGACCGTGTACTTCCCCAGTTTGGGCACTGGACTGTGTGAGCTTAGGGAAAGAGCAGAGAGCTAAGCGTGGACGCATCCATTTTCTTTCTGCTCTTGACTTTGGATGTGATGTGACCTGGCGTCTCAAGCGCCTGCCTCCGTGACCTTTTTGCAGTGATGGAAACTGTGAGCTGATTTAAACCCCTTCTTTCCTCAGTTGTTGTTTTCTTTTCTTTTCTTTTCTTTTCTTTTCTTTTCTTTTTTTTTTTTATCACAGCTGCCGAAATGAAACTGTAGGGTTTCATTTGAAATGAAATGAAATGAAATGAAATGAAATGAAGGGTATCATCGTTCTATAGTACTGGAGACCAGAGACAATAAGGAGGAAAAGAAGAAAACTATCAGATGCCACCCATCTTGCCTTTGCTTCCTGGTCCAACATGGCATGAACCATGTGATGCTCTTGATGCCTTCGCTGCTATGATGGACGGAGTCCCTCTGACATGGGGATGACTCATCTTGGCTGCCAACTTGATCATGTCTGGAGTCAATTAAAACTGAAGTTGCCGGTCACCTGCTTGAGGGCTTTTGTTATCCGATTATTTGAAGCAGGAAGACCCACACTAAATCTGGGCCACTCCTTCTAGTGGCAGCTCCACGTGAAAGGACATAGTAGAAGTTATTGCCTGCTTGCCCTCACTCTCACTGGCAAATTCGTCGAGCCTGCCGCGGAGGCGATCCTTCGCTGCTGTTAGAGCCTACTCCTTCAGGATTCCAGCATAGACGGAAGACCAGCAGCTCTCTAGGAGTTCACTGGGACTCCAGCAACAGATGAGGACTGCTGAGACATCCAGCCCTGTGGACTAGGCATCTATTGGATTCTTGGTCTTTCTACTGGGAGACAGCCATTGTAGGACCACCCAGACTACATACAGCCTATAAGCCTTTCTAATATCTTTGTCTCTGTCTCTGTCTGTCTGTCTCTCTCTGTCTGTCTGTCTCTCTGTGTGTCTATCTGTCTGTCTCTCTCTTTTTTTTTCTTTTTTTCGGAGCTGGGGACCGAACCCAGGGCCTTGCAGTTGCTAGGCAAGCGCTCTACCACTGAGCCAAATCCCCAACCCCTGTCTGTCTGTCTCTTATCCTCTCAGTTCTGTGTCTTTAGAGAACGCTGACTAAAATAGGCACTGTGAGTGAAAACAAATGTTTTTTTTTCCTTAAGGTATTTTCATGCGGTATTTTTTGTCATAGCTTTGCAGAGGTAACCAATACCCTGCAAAAATGACTATTATTCTCCATAAGGTAGGCGTTGCCCTGTAATATATTTGCAGAAGTCCTGGGCGGTCATGCAAACACACAAGGCCCCTCATGGTGACTGCTGTTCTGCGAGGATGACACCATGTGGGGTGTTAACACTTGAGCACCCCTGGATCCCAGGCAGGCTTGGAGAAGGGCTTGTAGCTGTGTGTTCATGGAGCTAATGGCTCAGGCCAGCAAGACAGAGCACAGTACAGTCAGAATCCAGACTGCAAGCTCTCTATCCTGCACCCAGCTGGGATGTGGCTTGGCTTGGACAATGCCCTGTTGGCAATCCCTCTTGATGCCTTCAGTAGTTTGTCTGTCCCTGGAGTTTTGACACTGGCTAGGCTGTTGGACGCTGTTGTATCTGTTTACTGTCCTGTGAAGACTCATGGGGCACATTTGGTGTAAATTGGGATGGAAGAAAATGGGACAGTTGGAAAAAAAAAGAAGACCCAAAGATAGCTGCAAATAATTTCCAGATTACACAGATTCACGGGGCTTCCAGTCTCCCACAGTGCCTGCCACCCAGGATGAGCTTTCAGAGCGTGTGGCTGTGATGAGACGGGCAGGGTGAGTGAGTGCGGGGAGCCAGACTTCTCATTAGAGATGCCACGTTCATCCTCCAGTTCTTCTGATTGTCAGCATCACACACACAACGCACACATGCAGATACACAACACGTGCACATATAACACAAGTACACACTCACACAAATACACAGTACATGCACCCACATACATACAAATACACAACACACAAATACATGCCACACACATGCAAATACCACAACACAAATGTACAACACAGACAACACACTCGCACCCTGCATTTATATCTATACCCATAACTATTTAATTTCTATCTTTATGTTTATCTCAGTAAGTCCATCCGTCCATCCATCCACCCATCCATCCATCTATCCATCCATTCACCCATTCATCTACCCACCCATTCATCCATCCATCCATCCATCATCCATCTACCCATCCATCCACCCATTCATCCATCCATCCATCCATCATCCATCCACCCATCCATCCACCCATTCATCTACCCACCCACCCATCTATCCATCCATCCACCCATTCATCTACCCACCCACCCATCCATCCATCCATCCATCCATCCATCCATCCATCTATCCATCCATCCATCCATCCATCCATCCATCCATCCACCCACCCACCCATTCATCCATCCATCCATCCATCCATCCATCCATCCATCCATCCATCCATCCATCCACCCATCCATCCACCCATTCATCTACCTACCCACCCACCCATCCATCCATCCGTCCATCTTTCTCCCTGGATATAGGGTTTTACTAAGCACCCCAAACTTGCCCTGCGCTTATTCTCCTCAGGCTCCTGAGTGCTAGGGTTGCAGGTGTGCGCCACCAATGCAGATGAAATGTCACTCACTGTGAAATTCTAGAAAGGAAACCAGATGGGATCTTTAACTAGGGACCTGGGGTCAGCAAAGCCCTTGCTTTGTAAGCATAGAGGACCTGAGTTGGATTCTCAAACCTGAGTTGAGCATGGTTGTGTGTTTGTAACATCTGCACTTGGGGAGCAAAGATAGTGGATTTCTGGAGCTGGCTAGCCAGCCTAGCCTAGTTGGTGAGTTCCAGGACACTGGGTAACCTTTTTTTTTTTCTTTTTTCTTTTTTTTTTTTTTTTTGGAGCTGGGGACCAAACCCAGGGCCTTCAGGCTTGCTAGGTAAGAGCTCTACCACTGAGCTAAATCCCCAACCCCTAGGTGACCTACTTCCTCTGGTTAAACCCCATTCCCCCCACCTCAACCACCTTTTTTTTTTTTTTTTTAAAGAAACAGAGTTTTTTTTTTTTTTTTTTTTTTTGTGTAGCCCTGGCTGTCCTGCAGACCAGGCTACCCTCGAACTCAGAGATCTCTCTGCTGTCAGAGTGCTGGGATTAAAGGCATGCGCGTCTCCATCACCTGACCTACCTCCTTCTTTTTTTTTTTTTTTTTTTTTTTTTGGTTCGTTTTTTTTCGGAGCTGGGGACCGAACCCAGGGCCTTGCGCTTCCTAGGCAAGCGCTCTACCACTGAGCTAAACCCCCAACCCCGACCTACCTCCTTCTTATTTCTACTTCCTAATAATGCCATTAGATTAGGAATCGATCAGGGGTTAAGCTAGTGGTGAAATCAGAACTCTCAGGATCCAGTCGCGTCTCAAAGATTGGATCCACCAGCGGGGGACCAAGCTTCGACACCAAAGCTTTTGAGGAGGGCACTTCCTATGCAAACCCTAATGATCTTTATAAATCACTCAGTCTGTAATATCCCACTGAAGCAACAGAAAGTGGACTGAGACAGCTCAGTATTCATGTGTTGGCCAGGGAGTGCTCTTGGGATTGAAGGGTTAACTAGACATGGCGAGCGAGGCAAGTGTTCCACAGCTGCTAGGTTATAACCTCAGTGATGGTTAAGGAAAGGGTTACTGTGTTTACATTCACCCCAAAGTCCCAAAGGCATCTATAATTCTACCCCAAACACGGCCAGGTCTTTACAGCAATACCTCATGATCCTGGTGCCAACTTCTGTATAAGTTTGCTTTCTGTTGCTGTGATAAAGACCATGACCAAAACAACTTACGGGAGAAAGGGTTTATTTTGGCTTATGGTCCCAGACAGAGTCCATGTCCACAGAATGGAGGCAGCAGACAGGCATGGTGGCTGAGGTAAGAGCTGAGAGTGGACACCTCGAGCCTTAGGCACAAAGCAGAGAGAGCGAACTGCAGGTAGGGTGAGGTTTTTCATTCCCCAAGCCCACCTCTGGTGACACACTCCCTCCAGCAAAGCTACACTTCCCAAACCTCCCCAAACAGTACCATCAAGCTGGGACCAAGTGTTCAAATGACTATGAGGGACATTTTTATTCAACCCACCACACGAGACTGAATCATTCATTTTAGATCTGCTTCATACCGTAACAGGGTGCTGGTGGTCAGTGTGGCCAGGAGACACAATCATTCAAGCATGCATAATGCAAGCCACAGAAAAGGGGCTGGGTTCAGCTCAGCAGTAGAGTCCCTGCCTAGAATCCCCCAGTGAGGGACTGGGGGGCGTGGCTCAGTGGTACAGCCCCTGCCTAGAATCCCCCAGTGAGGGGCTGGGGGGCATGGCTCAGTGGTACAGCCCCTGCCTAGATCCCCCAGTGAGGGGCTGGGGGTGTGGCTCAGTGGTAGAGCCCCTGCCTAGAATCCCCCAGTGAGGGGCTGGAGCGTGGCTCAGTGGTAGAGCCCCTGCCTAGAATCCCCCAGTGAGGGGCTGGGGGTGTGGCTCAGTGGTAGAGCCCCTGCCTAGAATCCCCCAGTGAGGGGCTGGAGCGTGGCTCAGTGGTAGAGCTCTTGCCTAGAATCCCCCAGTGAAGGAATAAGGGCATGACTCCTGCTAGCATAATGGGCCCTGGATTCTATCTCTAGCCATGCAGAAGGCTTTTTCCTAAGCCACAGAAAGTCAGGGATTTTCTTTCTGGCTCAGACGCACACCCCACAGCTTTCTGGAATCCCCGTGCCTACTTCTGGCTCCCTTAGCTTGATGGACATAGGTGGTCACGCCAAGGCTTTGAACTGCTCCCACATGAGGCCCGGGTCCCCACTCATGTTTTCAGGGACATCCGGTCCCTTTCGAGTGCTTTAGGAAGTAGCGGTGTGGGAGGGAGGCAGGGTGCGCTGTGCAGGCGGGTGCTTTGCCCTACTTTCTCCCAGCTCGCTCCGGCTCAGGCTGCAGCCCAGGGACCTAGGGAGCTTGTGATCTGCCTGCTGCCAGAAGCCACTCTTGTCTTCACCCTAGTTTTTACCTCCTGTGGGTTTCAGTTACCAGCTTGTGGCCTGGAAATGGGAAGTCAGTGACCCTCATAGCCCATCTTGGGGGGTATCATGGTTGTCATGGAGATGGTTTTTCTCTCAAGCCTTTGTGTCTTTGTAGGGGACGGCCTGCCAGGCAGAGTTCCAGGCTGGAACATGGTCTCCGCCAAGAGAGAGATCCAACTTGGCCACAACAGTCACAGTAACCCACATGTGATGTGCTTGGTGTTCCCCACAGGCTGAACTCTGTGTAGGTCCTCTATGGAAGGGGAAGCTAAGGCCACCTGCTCTGGACGGCCATTGCTATGGACAGCTGGTGGTGCTGGCCCTGAATTTGCACTAACGTATAACAATGCTTTCACTGTCAAAAAGCCTGCATGCATAAACACTCGCACATGTTACCACATGTGTGAGGGGATCAGATGGCAACTTTTGGGGCTCGGCTTTCTTCTTCTGCTATGTGGGTGCCAGAGGTTGAACTCAGGTTGCTGGGGCTTTGTGACAACCACCTTTACCTGCTGAGCCATCGTGCCAGCCCTTGCATTTTTGGTTTTGAAACAGGGTCTCATGTGACCCTGGCTGGCCTTGGACTGGGTAACTAAGGATGACTTTGAACTCCTGACACTTCTGCTGGCTTCCTCTCCCGAGTGGTGGGTTTATAGACAGGCACCACCACACTCAGTTTTAACACAGAGCTGGGAACAAAACTCAGGGCTTCTTCATGTCAGCTAGCCAAATGCTAGAGAATTTAGTTACATTCTGAGTCCCCAAAGCAACTCTTTTTTCCCCTTTTTTTCCATTTTTCATGTGTATGTGAATGCACGGTTTTGCATCTGGCTGAGCTCAAGTGTGTGCATGTGTGTGCATGCATGAGTACGTTTGCATGTGTGAGTGTATGAGTGTGTGCATGTGTTATGTGTGCATGAGTGTATGTGTGTGTGTGCATTGTTATGTGTGCATGAGTGTATGTGTGTGTGTGCATGTGTTATGTGTGCATGAGTGTGTGTGCATTGTTATGTGTGCATGAGTGTGTGTGTGTGCATGAATGTGTGTATGTGTTTGTGTGCATGTGTTATGTGTGCATGAGTGTGTGTGTGTGTGTGTGTGTGTGTGGCTAATGTTGTGAATTATACTCTACTTCTCTTTCACTTTTATTCAATGAGGCAGGGTCTCTCCATCAAACCTAGTACTCCAATACAGGTCGTCTTGCTGGGTGCATTGCTCTGGGGATTCTGTCTCTTGACTCTTGAGACTAGAATTGCAGGCATATCACCATACTTACCTGGTTTTTACTTCAGTTTCTGGAGATGCGTATTCTGGGCTTCATGTTTTCATGGCAAGGCACTTTTAATTGTTGAGCGATCTCCTCAGCTTCTAAGAGGATTTTTTTTAAAAAATTTATTTAGTTTTTACATTTTGTATGTGTGAGCATGTGTGAATTTATACAGCTTCCTGGGGGAGACCAGCAGAAAGCATTAGAGCCTCCCCAAAGCTGGAGTTACAGGATGCCTGTGAGGCACCTAACATGTGAGTGCTGGGAACCAAATGTGGTGTTATGTAGCAGTTTCTTCCCAGGTTGAAACCGTCCATCTTGGATGGAAAGCTGCTTTAAGATACAGTATGTTAAAGGGGGAGGTCTACCATTTTGCGGGTAGCTTGCTAAGCTCAGGAAGTAAACAACTCAGTAGCTTCAGGAAGTTCCTGAAACTGACCAGATTCACTAAGACCCTCCCTCTTCCAGTATTTCTAAGCAGTAAGAACCGCTGAACCACTCTCGGACATGTTCTTTAGAAGAGGCTGGGGCCAACTGGGTTGTCTGAATACTAATCAGGCTGGGCAGCGAGCTCTAGATTTCCCTGATCCATGCTGGGGTTAGCTTTAGTGATACAGCTGGCTTTGAGTCATTTCTACTCCTGTAAATAACCCCTCACCCATATTTCTATAATCAACTGCAGTAAAACATACTGGTTCACTAAGCTGGACTTTGGTGGCATTCTTACTTTGGTTTGACATCAGTTCTTATCTGGGTGAGGAGAACTTTTTCACATCTCTCCAAGAATAGTGCAACTCAACACGTGGATCCTCTGCAAGAGAATCAGGTGCTTTTAACTGCTGAGCCATCTCGGCAGCCTCCACAAAGCAAGGCTTTATGGGCACAATTTGTCCCACGAGACAGGAACATCTAGCAGATGTCAGAATGGTTGTGCGGTCATTGTCAGGGCCTTCTGTCTTCCTTCAAACCCTCAGGCATCTGGTGGAAAGGAGGCAAAAATATCTCAAAGGTGAAAGGTAGTTTCTTGTCTATAGGTCTGTCTGCTCCAGACCTTGGTAGGCAGCTCCACCCATCACTAGGGTCCATTCACCTTTGCCCACCTCGCCCATACCCTGGTAGGTCCTGGACCTTCTCAATGCACTTGCTTTCCTCCACGTTCAGCAGTAGCTTTCAAGGATCAACCTCCCAAGCACAAAGGGAACTGGTTTCTGGGAGTTGGGTTTAATGGCCCTACTTACAATCCCCTCCTTATTGCCCTGGCCGTGAAGGAGGGGATTGTACGTAAACACAGAGGAAAGATTACAGTCCTTCATATAGTTCCAGGCCAGTTTGTATCTTAGGGGCAGCCTGGGTGTTTATTAGCCATGTGACCTTGCCTGCTCTGAGGCTCATCCACTTCCTCTGAGTCCTCTTGAGAGTGTGCCTATGTCCTTGAATGGCAGTAAGCTAATGAGATGGGATAATAAAGAGGTGGATGTGATTAGAGCTCGAATATGCATTTATAAATGTGACTAATGGGCTGGTGAGATGGCATAGTGGGTAGAGGTGCCCGCTGTCAAGTCGGATTCTATACCCGGGACCCACGTGGTGAAGGGAGAGCCAGCTTCTATGAGCTGGGCTCTGACACAGCGTGTGCGCACCAGTGCACACACATAAACACATGCATGCACACACATGCACACACGCACACATGTGCACATACCAATGCAATTTAAAAAGTGTCACTGATAATTCCACATGGGCGGGTCTGTGCGCGGCTGCATACTGTACCTGAGAAGTGGGTCCTTGAGACTTGTCTCGGGTAGATACCCATCAGGCAGACCTTGCGCTGGAGAGATGGCTCAGTGGGTAAAATGGCTGCGGTATAGGTGCAAAACCCGAGTTCGACTCCTAGAAACCATGTAGAGAGTCTGTGTGTGGTGGTGCCTGCTTGGCAATTCCTGCTACGAGGAGGCAGACACAGGGAGACGCCTGGGGCTGAATGGCCAGCCCTTGGAGCTAGAGTGATTGGCAGTTACGAGCCATCCAGTATGGAGGCTGGGGACCAAACTTGGGTAACTTGGGTCTTCTGGATGAGCAGTACCTGCTCTTAACCATGGGGATGACTCTCTAGATCTTTCATACTGGTTCGTGTGTGTGTGTGTGTGTGTGTGTGTGTGTGTGTGTGTGTGTGTGTGTGTGTGTGAAGGTTCCAGACTCCCTGGAACTGGATTTACAGACAGTTGTGAGCTGCCAAGTGGGTGCCGAGAATCGAACCCTGGCCCTGTTAACCAGCCAGTGCTCTTTTTTTTTTCTTTTTCTTTTTTTTGGAGCTGGGGACCGAACCCAGGGCCTTGTGCTTGCTAGGCAAGCGCTCTACCACTGAGCTAAATCCCCAACCCCCAGCCAGTGCTCTTAACCGCTCACAATTCTCTCCAGTCCCATATTGGGGGGGGGACTTCTTTTTGAGACAGGTTCTCATGTAGCGTTGGGTGGTCCCAAATTCACTGTGTAACTGAGGGAGGCTTTGAAATCCAGGTCCGCCAGCCTCTTCACCCAAGTGCTGGGGTTACAAAAACTCAACCTCACCTTGTTCCACACATCGAAAATCATGAAACACAATATGAAAAAAAAAAAAACAAAACCAAACAAACCTGATTTCATCTGCAGGGATAGAGGACACTTGACATTTGGGGATGCCCACCTGTGTTTCTTGGGAAGGCCTCTGTTCTGCCTGGTTGCACATTGCGGGAGCCATCTGTGTGAGCGTCTGTCCCCTTGGCCTGCAGCAGGGACCGCGTCCCATTCATCTTTCTTATGCTCCCAGTAGCAGTTAGCGTTAGTAAGGGATACAGGCAGAGAGGCGTAGCTGTTGCTCTCCTACAGAAAAAGCACTGCCCTGGGGGGAAGTCCCAGGCCCTTGGCAACCTCATTATCACGCCCAGGAAACCCATCTTGTAACCAGTGTGATCACCATGCATCTGGCTAGCACGCTTCACCGGCCTTGCTCCTTCCCCAGCTGTGAAATCAGAAGTCGGTTTTCTCCTCCTCCTTAACTTCTGCTGACAGCTCAAGAATCCCGTGATTTATACGATTAATATGAAAAGCAGCAGCGTTCTTCTGTTAATATATTATTCATTTCACTGCTGATCTATTCTCCCCACACCCAGCTCCGTGAGTCAGTTCCCCCTCCCTGCTACTTTTAATAGAGCTGCATTTTAAATGGCGGGAACAGTACATTAAACATGTATAAGATGTAATCTCATTTAGAATGCTCTCTTCCAGCAGATCCGCCTCATAAGCATAAACACAACAATGTCGTCTCCCCTTCTAGCGGGAGGCCACCCAGGTTGGGGTGGGGGTGGGGGTGTACAGCTGGGAGCAGTCTGGCTCTAATTAAGGAACCTGCTAACTTTCGATGTGAGCCTCCTTCTCTTGGCCGAGGAGCATCAGCTCGGTAGAGGCTCTGTCCACTCTTTTTTTTTTTTTTTTTTTTTTTTTGGTTCTTTTTTTTCCCCCCGGAGCTGGGGACCGAACCCAGGGCCTTGCGCTTCCTAGGCAAGCGCTCTACCACTGAGCTAAATCCCCAACCCCGCTCTGTCCACTCTTGATAAGCCTTCAGTCCCTGCCAGCCAAGCCCACAGTCGAGAGCTAGTCTTGGGGTAGAGGAAGGAGGGGATGCTCGCCAGGAGTGGGACTCTACTTTTTGATTTAAGTAAAAGGCACTCTGCAGCAGGGACTGGTGATACAGGTCTCTCATCCAAGGTACATGGGTTGATGCAAGAGGATACAAGAGGATTGGGGTGTGGCTCAGTGGTAGAGCCCCTGCCTAGAATCCCCCAGTGAGGGGCTGGGGGCATGGCTCAGTGGTAGAGCCACTGCCTAGAATCCCCCAGTGAGGGGCTGGGGTGTGGCTCAGTGGTACAGCCCTTGCCTAGAATCCCCCAGTGAGGGGCTGGGGGCGTGGCTCAGTGGTAGAGCCCCTGCCTAGAATCCCCCAGTGAGGGGCTGGGGGCGTGGCTCAGTGGTAGAGCCCGGGCCTAGAATCCCCCAGTGAGGGGCTGGGGTGTGGCTCAGTGGTAGAGCCCCTGCCTAGAATCCCCCAGTGAGGGGCCGGGGGCGTGGCTCAGTGGTAGAGCCCGGGCCTAGAATCCCCCAGTGAGGGGCTGGGGTGTGGCTCAGTGGTAGAGCCCCTGCCTAGAATCCCCCAGTGAGGGGCTGGGGTGTGGCTCAGCCTCTGCTATAGAGCCTCTGCCTATCACGCTAGGTTCAATCCCTGGCACTTTGAATAGTTTCAGTCTTTTTGCTTGTTTGTTTGTTTACTTGAAATTAAATCTTATTGAAGTTCCCAGGATGCATTTGTAATCCTCCATCCCATTCTCTCAGGTTCTGGGATTATAGGTGTGCACCACTAGTCCTGGCTCGTAACTAATAGGTCATAAATCCAACCTGGTTTGTCAAGGATTTCCTCACAAGCAATTGTTGCTTGTGAGTCCTCCTGCACCGTTGCTAGAGAAGAAAAGGAGGAGAAGAGAAAGAGGAATATAAGGATAAGGGGCGGGGAAAAGAGGAAGATGACATGGAGTGTGATGGCTAATAACGGGACTGGAATCAACTCAAACCTAAGCTTCTAGGCACACCTGTGAAGGATTTTCTTGATTAGATCATTTGAGGTAGGAAGACCCGTCCTAAATCTGGGCCACCCTTTCTGGTGGCATCCCCACATAAAGGACATGGAAGAAGGAAGCTTTTGCCTTTTGCCTACTTGTTCTCACTCTTGCTGGCAAGTCCACCCATCCTGCTGCTGATGCTTTGCTTCTCGGGTGTAAGAATTGACTTCTTCTGGATCCCAACGCAGATTGAAGTCCAGCAACTCTGAAGACTTCCCCAGGACTCCAGCATCAGATTGGACATCCAGTCTCATGGCCTGAACAATTACCAGATCCTGGACCTGTCCATCAGAAGGCAGCCACTGTTGGACTACTCAGACCACACACTGTAAACCACTCTAATAAATCTGTCTGTCTGTCTGTCTGTCTGTCTGTCTGTCTGTCTATCTATCTATCTATCTAATCTATCCATCTACCGTCCAGTATCTATCCATCTACCCATCTATCATTTCTCTGTCTGTCTGTCTATCTGTCCATCCATCCTACCAATTCTGTTCCTTTATAGAGCCCTGGCTAATATGATGAGGAAGGGCAGGAGGAGGATGAGAGGCAAGAGGAAGAGGAAGAGGAAGAAGAAGAAAAACATCAAGAGAAAGAGGAAAGAAGAGGAGGAAAAAAGAAGGAAGAGAATCTACTCTCATGGGCTGTCACCCATGCTGGTGGGCTTTCGGTGACTCAGCTACCTTTGAGTCACCCATCCTCACGGGAGTCCCCTAAATAACTCCCTAGTTCACCAGGCTAGACTAAGGAAGTCATCTTGGTCTTCTCTGGGCGCAGGGGAAGTTAACGCAGTAGCTACACAGGCTGGCCTTGCATCCACAGTGCTCCTGCCTCACCGAATACTGGAATTACATATATGCATCACCACACTAGGCTCATTCCTGTGTGTTTTAATCTATTTGGGCAATAAAAAATTTAAAAATCTAGAAACTCCTTGGGAGAATGATATTGGGAAAAGATTGAGGGGATGAATAGGACCAGATTGTCTTTTTGCCCATAGTGGCGGAAAGGTCTCTGCACTCACAGATAAACACCAGGGGAACCGGGAATGTCACATACAAAGGAAGGGATGTTACCTGTTACCTGCCCTGAGAGCAGGGAGGGATTCATAGCCTGGCGACCTCTGAGCTGTCTGAGTAGCTAAGGCCACCTCCTCCAGAGCTATTCTCAGCTTTCTCAGTCAGTCTATAGAACCCATCCATGAGAGAGTGTCACGTGTACTTTACAAAGAGTTTCAACGTAGTCATGTAAAATCTTGATTTAGCTTACTTTGGGAGATTGAGTTAATTATCACCAGGAAAGTTTTCACCAAACTGCGCTATTCTTTTTTTTTTTTTCTTTTTTTTTTGGAGCTGGGGACCGAACACAGGGCCTTGCGCTTGCTAGGCAAGTGCTCTACCACTGAGCTAAATCCCCAACCCCAAACTGCACTATTCTTAAATATGCCTAAAATAAACTACTTGAGGTCAGGCTCCTGAAGCATGAACCAAGCCAACACCAGTGACTGAACTGTGTTGGACTAACCACCCTCTTGCCTCCGGTAGATAGCTATTCTGCTAGCCCTGGTGGTCAGACACTCTTGCACTTGCCCATATCTTTATATTTTAAAACTGCGTGCATATATGTGTATGTGTATATGCATGTATGGATTGAGTGTGTGTGTATGCATTCATGCGTGGTGTGTGTGTGTGTGTGTGTGTGTGTGTGTGTGTGTGTGTGTGTGTGTGAATTTAGTATCTATAGAGGTCAGAACAGAACATCAGGTCCCCTGGAACATTTGTGAGCTGCCTGACATGGGGGCTGGGAACTGAACTCAGGTCCTCTGCAGAAGCAGTGTGTGCCTTCCTACCACAGAGTCATCTCTCTGGGCTCCTGTATTTCTTCTTCTCTACTTCCTGTCTATCATGACATAGGTTGGATTGTCCCACCATCCTCTAGCAGCCGTGATGGATGAAACCTTTTGAAACCGTGAGCCAACGTAAATCCCTCCTCCTCCTTAGTTATTCTGAGACATGTTGGTCACAGCTACACAAAAGTAATTAAAAACCCTTACAGTGTACTTCATGTAGAAGAAGGGCCAGTCTCTCAGAAAAGTAATTCTCTCAAAGCAGTGGCTTGGGACTCTCTGCACAATGGCACTTTATGAACCAGTAATAAATCTTTTAGTATGGAGACAGGAGCAAGCAGTTCAGGCTTCAAAGGTGGCCAAACTAGGAGAAAGTAATAAAGTCTTTTGGCTCTCTCGGTGCCCATGTCTGGCTGATTGGTGCTGCTGTTAATGGACAATTTATAGCCCTGGGTTTAGGACAAAATTTGGGGAGTTTACAAGGACTTTTTCCCCCCTATGCGAGTCTCTGCTCTTCAATCAGACACACGAGAGAGAAAATCCCCCTGAATCTTAACTTCTTTAGATTACTGAGACATACTGGGTTTTCTTCAGATCGCGTCTTTCGCCCACATCACAGCTTCCCATGGGGCAGTTGACCATGTGGCTTTATGCTTGGTGGCAGAGTGTCTGGCCATGCTGTTCTGCAGTAACTGAGTACAAGGAGCCACGTGGCTGTGCTAGCCAGCCCCGTGTTGCTGTAACAAAGAAGCCGAGATAGTCAGCTTATGATGAGGAATGGTTTATCTTGGCCACAATTGTAGAGATGGTTCATGGCCAATAGATTTTGTTGCTTTTGAACCTATAGTGAAGCAGATTATCACTGAGGGAGCCCGTGGGAGCCACGCTATTCACTGCATAGGGGCCAGAGTGTGAAACAAAAAGAAAGACGTGGGGGCCAGTCTTAATGGCCTTTCCTTCCTTCTTTCCTTCTTTCCTTCTTTCTTTCCTTCCTTCCCTCCCTCCCTCCCTCCCTCCTTCCCTCCCTCCCTCCTTTTTAGGCATAGTCATGCTATGTAGTCCAAAATAATTCAAAGCTCACCACGTAGCCCAAGCTGGCCCCAAACTTGAACTTCCCATGCTCCAGTCTTCTGAATACTTGAATGATGTGCATACAACATGCTGGGCTTCAAAATCTTCAATGATCTGAGGCTGCCCAGCCAGCACCCCTCCTTCTAGAAATTTCCACTATCTCCCAATGATGCCAACTTGACGACTCTGTCTGTAGCACACTAGCCTTTGGGGGAAAAGCAACACACTTGTGACTGCAGCAGTAGCCTTTGGCAGAGCATGTCCTCTCCAGACAAGCTAGTTTCCTTTTGGGTGGACTGCGGTTGCTGATAGCAAGATTCCTATCCCAAAGGACTGTGGGAGGAATGTTTACTGTATGGGGCCTGGCACTTAGATTGTAGCTCAACAAGTCATCTGGGTGACATGTCCCTCCTCTGAGAACCTGGCTGGCATGGCAGTACCTGGTGGTTTGGAAAAGATGAATCTGCCTTTTAATATCTCCCTCCTCTCTCTCTCTCTCTCTCTCTCTCTGTCTCTCTCTCTCTCTCTGTCTCTCGTCTCTCTCTGTGTGTCTGTTGTGTTGTGTGTGTGGTGCATGTGTATGTGTCTGTTGTGGGATGCATATGTGTGTGTTGTTGTGTGTTGTATGTGTGCTACATGTGTATGTATGTTGTGGTATGCATATGTGTGTGTGTTGTGTTGTGTGTGTGTGTCTGTTGTGGTATGCGTGTGTGGTGTGGTATGTTGTGTGTGCTACATGTGTATGTGTGTCTGTTGTGGTATGCATATGTGTGTGTGGTGTATTGTGTGTGTGTGGTACATGTGTGTGTGTATCTGTTGTCAGATACATATGTGTGTGTGTTGTGTGTGTTGTATTGTGTTGTATGTGTGCTACATGTGTGTGTCTGTTGTGGGATGCATATGTGTGTGTTGTTGTGTGTGTTGTGTTGTATGTGTGCTACATGTGTGTGTTTGTTGTGGTATGCATATGTGTGTATGGTGTGTTGCGTGTGTATGGTGCATGTGTGTGTCTGTTGTGGTATGCATATGTGTGTGTGGTGTGGTGTGTGTGTGTAGTGCATGTGTGTGTGTCTATTGTGGTATGCGTATGTGTGTGTGGTGTTGTGTGTGTTGTGTTGTATGTGTGCTACATGTGTGTGTTGTCTGTTGTGGTATATGTGTGTTTGGTGTGGTATGTATGTGAGAGTGTGTGTGGTGCGTGTACCATGGCACATGTGTGGAGGTCAGAGGACAGTTCAGATGTCACTCTTTGCCTTCTGCTTCTTTTTTCTTTTTTTTTTTGGGGGGGGGGAACACAGTCTTCCTTCCACTGTTTGCTGATGTTCTGCATATGCCAGGCTAGCTGGCCTGTGAGTTTTCAGGGACTCCCCTGTGTCTGCCTCCCAGCACACAGGAGCACTGAGATGTGCTCTCCCACATCTGGCTGTATGTGGGTTATAGGGATCTCCACCCGGGTTCTTATGCTCGCACAGCGAGTGCTCTACCCAGTAAGCCATCACCCCGACCAGGAAAGGGTTATGACCTGGGTAGGAAACAATGCTGTGGCCAGTGAGCCTGCCTTGGCAGCTGACTTTCCCACCCAAGGTGACCCGGGTGATGTGGTCTTTGCTCGGCATGGGCCCTATGAGTGACTCTTCCCACCCATCCCCCTGCTGAGCGGGGGGGGGGGGAAAGGATTATGGAAAGGAAGGTTCTTCACTCTCTACCTTCCCAGTCCTGTGTGGCCCTACTGTGCCACTCTGGGCAAGTCCCCATATTGTCACAGAACCCTAGGGCAAATTGGCTCTGTAGCCCGTGACTTAGAACTGATTTAACCTCCTGCTGCTGCTAAGAGGCTCCACGCTGGGGACGGCAGAGGTGGATCAGTGGTTAAGAGCAGTCGCTGCTCTTGCAGAGGGCCCAGGTTCCATTCCCAGCATCGACAGGGCAGCTCATAGCCGTCTGTAAGTTCTAAGGCGGTGGTTCTTAATATGTGGGGGTCGAGTGACCTTTTCACAGGACTTGCATAATGTACATTATGATTCACAACCACAGAAAAATTACAGTCTTGAAGTAGCAACAACATAATTTTATGGTGGGGTCGCCACAACACGAAGACCTGTATTAGAGGGTGGCAGCATTAGAAAGGTTGAGAACCACTGGTCTAGGGGATCTGATGCCCCCTCCTGGCTTCTGAGAATATGGAATACACGTGGTACAGACAAAATACCCATATACATAAAAATAAAGAGGAAATTGTTTTAATTGAAAAAAAAATCTTTAAAAAAAGCTACATGCAGAAGAAATAGCTGTCAGCAAACTTAGTGGCAAAGGATTTCTGGTCTCTAACGGGGTGGAAGGCCAGGCATGGTGATACATGTCTTTCCTCTTGGCATTTGAGGCAGAGGCAGAGAAGCAGAGGCAGAGGCAGAGGCAGGGGCAGAAGCAGGGGCAGGGGCAGGGGCAGAGGGGTAGAGGGGCAGGGGCAGGGGCAGAGGGGCAGAGGGGCAGAGGGGCAGAGGGGCAGAGGGGCAGAGGGGCAGAGGCAGAGGCAGAGGCAGAGGCAGAGGCAGAGAGATATCTTTGTGAATTCCAGGTCAGATGGGAATATTTATACAGTAAGCCCCAGGATAGCCAGGGCTCTCTCTCAAGAGAAAAATAAAAGATGAATGCTAGAATATTCCACCTATGAGGAGGGCTTAGAACACAGGGCAGAGTGCTGGGAGCCAGGCTGAGGAGAGAAATGGAGAGTTAATGTTGAATGGGCAGAGTTTCGGTTAGGGAGGATGGGAACATTTAGGAGATGGACAGAGGCGATGGGTTCATCAAAGTGTGAGTGTATCTATCATGGCTAAGCTGTGCAGTAAAAAGTGGAACCAACAGCAACATTTGGTGTGTGTGTGTGTGGGGGGATATAGGGGAGGATGTAGCTCAGTGGTAGAGCCCCTGCCTAGAATCCCCCAGTGAGGGGCTGGGGTGTGGCTCAGCAGTACAGGGCTTAGTAAGCACAAGACCCTCAGTACCATCTCCAGGAATCTCCTTCACTGTAAACGATAACTCTTGTTAAGTTTATTGCATATTGATACATACAAATCTAAAGAAAAAGCAGCTCAGAAGTGATGACAGTTAGGACCCTAAGTGGCTGTCCCTTCCTTCATGTGCCTGGGTCTACCCACATGTAGCTATGCCCAGAACCCGGTATTGTGTGGGCCTGCTCTGGGTCTGACAGAGCACCCACTTTTTCTCACTAAATCACCAGGCAAAACAGCCCCAGGCACCTGTCATATGAGATTAAATTCTCAGTCCAGAGTCCTAGGCAGACATGGGGCTGAGGTCACATAAACAAGCCAAGGGACTCAGTGCTTTTGTGTCTTATCATGCTAGAGGCTGACAGGCAATGTGAAGCCCACAGACCTCACTCTGCTCAACTGGAGACAGAGTGGTCAGAGTAGGGGACACTAGGTCTGGGTAGAGAGCTCTGGGGACCAGATGTGGCCAGAGGAATAGACAAGATTCATTTTTAGGTTCATGGAACTGTGTGTATGTATGCACACATGCACATGCACATGTGTGTGTATGTGTGTTGTGTGGTGTATATGTGTGTGATCATTTGTACGTGGTATGTGTGGTGTGTATGTGTGTATGGTTTGTGTGTATGTGTGTGTGTGGTGTTTGCATGTATATGGTATGTGTGTTTATGCATGTGTGTGTATGTGGTGTATGTGTATGTATGTGTGTGGTGTATGTGTGTGGGTGTATATGTGTACATGTATATGTGTGCATGTGTATGTGTGGTAGGTGTTATGTATATGGTGTGTATGTGTGTGTATATGTGTGTGGTGTATGTGTGTGTATGTGTTTGTGGTGTGTGTATATATATATGGTGTGTATGTGTGTATGGTGTGTGTATGTGTGTGGTATATGTGTTTGTGGTGTGTGCATGTGTATGGTACATGTGTGAGCATGTGTATGTGGTATCTATATATGTACGTGTGATGTTTGTATGTGTATGGGTGGTGTGTGTGTGTGTGTGTGTGTGTGTGTGTGTGTGTGTGTGTGTACACCATTGTCATGATACAGGTGTGGAGGTTGTGGACAACTTTTGGGAGTTTTTGGGTTTTTTTTCTTTTTTTTCTGGAGCTGAGGACTGAACCCAGGGCCTTGTGCTTTCTAGGCAAGCGCTCTACCACTGAGCTAAATCCCCAACCCCAGGAGTTGTTTTGGCCACCTTGAGTTTCAGGGATCAAACTCAGACCATCAGGTAAGCTACTGAGCCCTCTGTCTCCGTGGCCATGTTTGTTTTGAGGCAGTATCTCTCACAGGCCTAGAACTCACTAAGTAGGCTAGGCAGTCCCATCAGTGAGTAGCAGGGATATGCCTGTCCCCCCCCTCCCCTGGGTTGAGATCACAGGAACATGCCCCCATGGCCAACTCCCTTAACATGGCATCTGGGCATGAACTTAGGTCCTATGTTTGCAAGGCACACAATCAATCGGTTCCCTAGCCCTACATGCCTGTGTTATGGTCCAGCTGGGTAGAACAGGTGGGAAGTGGAGGAGGGGTGCACCATCATCACACACTGCAGCTTCTTCATCACCATGACAACACAAGACCAGCTGTATCCCAGGTACAGGCGTTTGAATCCTTCATGACCAACTTGGTACCATGCCTGGGTTACGAAGGCTCAGTGTGGTTGGGATTGGCTCAGGGTCACACAGCAGGTGGAAGGCAGGCCTAGAAGGTCACAGCAGGTTGTCTAGGCATGTGGGGTGGCCTCCTGAGGGACTCCTGGCTGACAGGGGGAGAGAAGAAGAATAGAGTCCCCTCCTGTTGCAGGTGCGGCTGGATGGGGACTGATTGTTATCTGCTCTGGCAACAAGCCAGGGCTGGGACTACAGGTGCTATCACCATGGAAACTCCAAGTCAGGGCCATACTTAGCAGAGCCAAGTGTGCCAGAGGCTCTAAGGGCTTCTAGTCTGCCAATGGGAAGGACAGCTCCTGGCACAGCAACATCTCCTTGGGACTCATTAGTGTAGTGCAATGGCAGGAACGGGGGAGGGGTGCACGAAGGGGAGGAGGAAGATAAATAACTAACGACACGGCTTTGGGGATGGCTTTTGGGGATGCCAGGCCCAGATCATAAGAACTGAGAGGTCTTTCCTGCCAACTAACCTAATGTACTGTGTACTCAAACTAAAAGGCCGAGTTGCCGTGGGGAATATAGCACAGACATGGCTTTCTCTGTGTGTGCGTGTGTGTGTGCACATGAGTGTGTGCATGCAAGTATATGTGGGTGTGTGCATGTGCGCACGTGTGTGTGACGTGTGCATTGTGTGTGCGAGTGTGTGCATGCAAGTGTGTGTGGGTGTGTGTGCATATGTGTGTGTGCACATGTGGTTGAACCTGTGTATGAGTGGGGTGTGGTGTGTGTGGTGTGTGTGTGCATGTGCATGTGTGATGTATACATGTGCGTGTGCGAGCATGTGTGTGCGAGTGAGGTGTGCATGTGTGTGTGCGCGTGGTATGTGGTGTGCGTGTGAAGGCCAGTGTTCCTGCAGTGCTGGACACCACAATTGTTTTCTTTTTTTGGTGCGGAAAGTCTCTCACTGGCCTGGAACTTGTCCAGTAAGCTAGGCTGGCTGGCCAGCAAGTCCCAAGGAACCACTTGTCTTCACCACCAGTGCTGGGACTACAAGAGCACACGTGGTGGAGAGGAGAGCTTCATGAAAGAGCGAAGTCCAAAGGGTTAGGAAAAGGGAGAGATACAAAGAGGGAGGAAAGGGGAAAGTATGTGTTTCTGAGCGAGTAGAGAAGCAGGCAGACGTAGGAAGCTGCATGGCTGTGTTCTGTAAGGCACTCCGCTTCAGGGTGGGGATTCTTCCCAGGAAAAGTACATTATGTCAGTAAAAGGCTAATTATTCCTCCTACCCTTCCTGAGAGGTAGTCCTGTGACCAGTGATTGGCTGGTTAATCCAGTTAACTGGATTCACTTTAAAATCTTTATATGAGTCTTGCCTTCATGGTGTCTGTGCACCATATGTGTATCTGGTGTCCAAGTAGGCCAGAAGAGGGCGCCAGATCCCCTGCAACTGAAGCTACAGACGGTTGTGGACTCCCATGTGGGCGTGGAAACCAAACCAGATTCCTGGGCTAGAGCAGAAAGTGCTTTTAACTGCGAAACCATCTCTCCAGCCCCTCATCTGATTAACTCTTAAGGGAGGAGACCTGTCATGCCTGCACCCAGAGGCTGAGAGCCATCGGCGTTCTCTGGGTGAGTTCTCAACGCTACTCTAACACTATAAAGTCCCCAGAGTGGTGAGAGTCATAGAGACGCAAAGAATCAGGGGTTCCAGGGCCTGTGGAGGGAAAAGCAAGTTAGCGTTTTAACAGGTTGAGTCTCACTTTAGCAAATCAGAAAAGGTTTTGGGGACTCTGGTCCACAATCAAGTGAGGATGCACAGCGCCCTGGACTGCTCGCATCAGAGGGTTGAGACTGGCTCAACTGGTACTCAGTTGGTAGCACGCTCCTTAACTGTGGGCTTTTCCACCTGTGCCCCAGTCCCCAGATAACGACTCAGAGGCCTATTTAATTAGGAATAAGTGCCCAGGCCACGAGCTAGGCTGGTTTCCCGACTTATCGATCCGTTTATTCTAACCTGAGTTCAGCCACATACACGGCTGGTTCTTCTCCCCACTTTCATGTGTCTCACTTCCTCAGAGATCAGACGGCCTGACTGCTTCCCAGAGTTCCACTCGCTCTGCTGGATGTCCCGCCTTCTAATCCTGCCTTCAGATTATTGGCTGTCAGCTCTTTATTGACAGGTGATGCTTCCACACGCTACACCAGATGTTCTGTCTCTACTTCTCCTAGCATGCGCCAAGTGCAATCCACAGCCTTCACAAAAACCCGGCATCTTGACTCACGCCTGTAACCCTAGCATTTAAAAAGGAGGGAGGAGGTTCAGGATATTATTCAGGTCAAACTAAATTTGGCCAGGCTAAGAGAAACTTGATGTGAGCCAAGCCTGTGTGCACGTGTGTTCATTAAAGTCAGTCACATGAGGCTTAGCCTTAGGAAGAGTGGCCGGCCGGGCAGTGTCATGCGCTCTTGTAATCCCAGCACAGGAGGCTGGGGACAAGAGGGAATCCCACATCCTACCTCTCTCATCCTACTGATTTCTCTCAGCATTATATGCTCCAAGTCCTCTCACGCTTACTTAACTGGATGTGTATGTGTGTGTGCCTAAGTGTATGTATGTGCACCTCATGTGCACAGCGCCCTGCGGAGGTCAGTCGGGGCAACGGCTTCCCAGGAGCTGCAGTTATGGACGGTTTACATACATGCAGGCAAAACAGTTACATGCATAAAATAAAAAAAAAAACTAGAAATATTTTTAAAACGTAAGAAAATTTTCACTATGAAAACAGGGACACAGAGAACCCTACCTTTGGTGTAGATCAGAGTGTGGAGGGGTTTCCTACTGGGAAATCTCACTGACAGATTCAAATCTGTTGGGATACGGTGTGAAGGCGTGTCTCTGTGTATCCAGTTGTTAACTCTGTAGGGCAAGAACTAAATACTGGCAGGATCTTGGCACTGTTATTTCTATGGCCTGTCAGCGGTCAAATGTTTGTAAATATTCCTTCTCCCTCATCTGCCTAAGGTGATCTAGAATCTAGTATCTGATTGGCTGTGATAAAGAGCTGGGTGGGGAGGTGGTGGGTGGGAGGTGATGGGCTCATATTCTGGGCAGAGGAAGAGACACTAGGAGAAGAACCTGAGGTGGGAGATTCAACCAGCAGACATGAAGGTGAATGGGCAGGCTAGAGCAGAGCAGAGAGGTAGAGCTGGCCGTGTGGTAGCACACAGTGCCAGGATTGGTTGGGTTAGAGCAGACGGGAGACTTCCCAGCAAAAGGGCTAAGCTTTGAAATATTAAAAAGTCTCTGTGTTACTAGTCATATCCCGGCCAAGTCCGAGATAGACCCTCTATACAAGTCAGAAAGACTTGGGGTGTAGAAAAGGCCTATCTGGGGCTGTGGAGATGGCTCAGTTAATAAAGTGCTTGCCCCACAAGGTTGAGGAACGGAGTTCAACCCCCAGGACCTCTGTAAGAAAAGCTAGTGTGCACTGGGCAGGCAAGATGGCTCAGAAGGAAAGGGTGTTTGCTGCCAAGTCTGATGAGTTGAATTCCGTCTCTGGAGCTTAGATGAGGGAAGGAGACACTGCTGAATGTTTCCTCTGACTTCCATATTTGTACATTCATTCTCTCTCTCTCTCTCTCTCTCTCTCTCTCTCTCTCTCTCACATACACACACACACACACACACACACACACACACACACACGTCTTTGAAAAAGCAAGCTAAGTGTGGAAGTCTGCAGTTCCGGGAAGGCAGCAGTGGGTCCTTGGACCTGCTGGCCAGCCAGTCTGGCCTCCTTGGTGAGCTCCAGGCTAGTGAGAGATCCAAAGGCTGACCTCTGGCCTGTGGCACAGTCACAGGCCTGCAGGCACACACATGCATGCACATCAAAGAATTGAGGTTGAACAGATGCCTTTGGCATCCTGGTCCCGTCCCTCAACGATGACGTCTTTATGGGGCAGTGTGGAGAGGCTTGGCAGCTACCCCTAGGGAGGTTATGAGGATAGCAGGATCCAGTGTCATTCCTGGGAACAGTCAGCTCTGACTGTGGGTACAGCAGCCCTGGGATTCCTGCTTCAAGGTCCAGTGAGCCCACGGTGAGAGAACCATCAGTTCAGTGGAGCTGGGCCGGAAGGCTAGGCTTGCACGTATAATGGGATGAGCCACCAGCAGAAGGCCAGGCTGGCTTCTCAGAGCGGAGCATGGCTGACCAGGGAAGGAGGCAGGAACTCCAGAGTGGTTTCCCAGACTCTGGCTTTTCTTTGTCCCAGCTGTCCAACGCAAGGATGCCTACTTCCTGCTGCTTGTCAGTCACCCTCAGGGCCTCTTGGTGGTCTCACCAGCCTCTGTGATCACAGAGTAGAAACTGAGCTTTAGGGAGGGGAGGGGGAGGGGGAGGAGAGGGGGAGGGGGAGGGGGAGGGAGAGACTGGAAGCCCTTCCTTGTCTCAGCATCATCTAGGGAACAGAGCATGCTCCAAACAAAACCTTTTGAGATAACACTTGGGAACAGGAGTTAGGAAAGACCAGATACCCCAGTGGTCCAGTGCTTTTGGGCTCTCTCTTCAGCTCGCTAGCCTGCTTCCAATCTTGGGTGTGTGTTTTCTCATTTCTTAAGAAGCTGTCTCTATTTCTATTCCACACCTAACTTTCTCCTGGAGGCTGCTGTTTTGTTTTGTTTTGTTTTCTTTCTTTTTTTTTTTTAAACCTAATCTGTACTCTTTTTTCCTTTAAATAGCTGATTTGTTTTCCAGCTTTCTTCTGTCTGTGTATGTAAATTCATTTGTTGGTGATATTAAGGACCCCTAAATGGAAACTCAGTTTTCCTGGGAGCATCATTCTTGCAACGATGTCTCCAGTACCCCTACAATGTGACTGTTTTTTAGAGATGGAGTCTTTAAGGCTAAAACGAAGTCATTAGTTGTTACTGGACTTGGGGGTTAAAGCCTGTGCCCGAACAAGCCAGGTTCAGTCACGATCCTCCATCAGCCAATTAAAGCAGCCAAATTAAAAGTGAAAAGCAGAAAAGGGAGATTTACTCTGTGGGCCACATTGGGAAGAGGGACACAGAGATCATGACCCCCAACTCTCCAGGGTTCTGAGTCCTGAACTGAGGCCAAGGTTCAAGAAGAAGGCCTTTGTTTTGCAAATCTCAATGGCCAAGGTGTGGTTTGGCCTGCACTGACACATCCTTGCCTCTTCTGTAAGGTGGTCTAACAAGTTGGTCTAACTTTCTTTCTGGGAGAAAGTTTACCCCTCTGGCTAGCCCAGGCTTTATTTAGGGTCTTCTCAGCATGAGATTCTTGGGGAGAATTTTAGTTTTGGGAGGGCAGTCTTTTAGTAGTCTGATAGCCAACCTGAGGGACACAGGTATCTCTTTAAACTGTATTTGCCTTTGTTAGGTCAGTTACCTTAGAATGTGTACCTATCGACAGGATCGGTGCCTTTATAAGAAGGGGAAAGGACCCATGCGTATGAAGAGGAATGATCAGGTGTGTTAGCTTGCTTTCTGCTGCTGTGATAAACACCGTGACCAAATGCAACTGGGGAGGAAAGGGTTTGTTTGGCTTACATGTTCTGATCACAGTCCATCGCTGAAGGAAGCCAAGGTGAGAACTGGAGGTAGGAACCTGGAGGGAAGAACTGAAGCAGGTTCCTGGCTTGCTCTCCTGGCTCACGCTTGGCTTCCTTTCCCTTATCTTCCAGGAACAAGTGCCCAGGGAATGGCACCACCCACAGTGGACTGGGCCCTCCCATATCAACCATTAATCAAGACTGTCCCATAGACCTGCCTGCAGGCCAATCTGATGGGGCGTCTTTTTCTTGGTCAATTGAGGTTCCCTCTGCCCAGATGACCTGAGCTAGTGTCAAGGTGACAAAAACTAACCAGTCCATTAGGCAAAGCCCCAGAGGACAAACAGTCACTGAGGGGTGAAGGAGACCAGCTATGGGAAGGCACTGACCTTCCTGACCCGTCGGTCTCAGACTTCTAGTCTCTAGACTAGGGGGTGATACATTGTTGAATTCCTGTTATCTGTGGTTTTTGGCGCAGCCTCTGAAGATCTTCATGAAGCCCAGGGCGGGAGGTTAGGAAGGAGGGGGCTGGGATGTAACTTACTCAATGGAGTGCCTGCCTAGCACTGGCTTTGGTTCCCAGCATTACATAAACCAGATGTTAGGTACGTGCCTGCAAACCCAGCCTTTGGGAAGTGAGCGCATGAGGATTAATAGTTCAGCTTGGAGTGGGGGGTGCTGGCCCAGAGCAAGAATGGGGTTGAGGTGTGTCTAAACCCTAGAAATCTGGTCCTGAGGTAGGCAGGTGTAGGACCGCCCCTCCTCCCACTCTCGATGCCCTGGGGCCTGTGTGTTCTGATGCATGTAGCCCTGCATCCCTACCTTTGCAACCCCCTCAAGGAGGTCATGTAGTTGGTAGCCAGGGTAAACGTCCTCTCCCCTTATAAGGTCATGTCCGGCAGCACCTGGGATTCCTCTTTATGGAATGTACCCTTGACCCACGCACACCCCCAGCAAACCCCTACTCACCCCTAGAGGTTTATGTAGCCTTTGTTCCCTCAATTAAATGAGTTGTCTCATCGAGGTTGTCTCCTTAGTAGCACCACCTCCCTCTCCCCTGACCTGGCTTCATAGATAGCTTGCTGCCAGCCTAATGATTAACATGGTAGGAGAGAACCAAGTTGTCCTTTGACCTTTGTATACACATACTGCACACGCTTGTGTTCACACATGCACACATGCACACACTCACATATATATGTGCACGTGTGTGTACACATGCACATGTACACACACAGCACAATACATACCACACACATCATACACACACACCACACACACACACATACACCCTCCATACTAAGTACCATATATATGCACATACATACATACACACATGCACGCATACACACACACACACACCACACATACACACACACACACACACACACCCTCCATACCAAGTACCATATACATGCACATACATACATACACACATGCACACATGCACACACACACACAAGCACATGCACATGTACACACACAAAGACATATGCACAGCTACGCTGGCCTGTTGAAGTATGGTCTAGCCCATCACTGGCTCACCATTGTGTCAGCCCCAGCGTCTCCTGCAAAGTGGTTAAAATTGTGTGAAATCTCTTCCTGAGAGACAACTCCCTCCCCCTCCCCCCTGGCTGGCACTGGGCTCCCTCCTTTTCCTTCCCCCAGCATGGGGATCCTGGAAGAAATCTAATTCTCTGGGGACCATTGTTTCAACAGTCTGATGGCCAAGGGGGAAGACACACGTTTCTCTTCAGAACATGCAGATGCTTGCCAGAACTCTTACATGACTGGTATCTAAACTGGTCCTATTTTCCTGTAGCTCTGCCGAGAGGCCATCTGTATTCTTGGTCAGTATTTTGCCAGGTCCGCTTGCCATCCTATGGGTGGATGGCAGGCATCGAGGAGTGAATAGCTTTGTTAAGGCAAAGCCAAGGTCCCTGCAGAGTCTTGGTCTCTTGGCAGAGGTCAGTGGCTTGGATTAGGACCTGAGGGTCAATGTCTGCCTAGGTGCATCTCATTTCTATGAGTGCTTTATACAGCAGATTCAGTACCACCACAGAATGAATAGGGACCAACCCCAGACAGGCTAGGCGCTCTCCTAAGATTCCAGACATCTAGCTGTATGCAAAATAATCTTTTTTTTTTTTTTTTTTTGGCTCAGGTCGACCAGATGACTGGGGTGTAAAGAGCCAGCAACTCCATGAGCAGTCTCAGATTTTGGACTTCCGGCACTCAAGTAAAAGACAAGCATACCTGTGTGGATCTCAGTCCTGGGGTGTGGAGGCAGCATGATGTCCTGGCTGGCCAGCCCACCCAGTGCAATAGGTCGCTTTCGGTTCAGTGAGAGACTCTGCCTTGCAGAAAACAAGGGAGCGAGCACCGGACCAAGGCACTGGATTCCAATCCCTGGCCTCCACCTGTACGGCATGTGCACAGGCACACGCGCGTGTAAACAAGCAAATGATCTTTTTTCTACTCTGTTTCGCATCGTAACGATCTGAGTACACGAAGGCTCTACCTAAGGAGGTGGGGTTCTTGGTTGTTCGTCTGTTTGTTCAGTTTTGAACCCAGATCTTTCCACATACCAGGCAAAATTCTCTACTGCCTCTGAATTGTACTGCATTTCCTATCCACTCCCCCCACCCCATGGTATCTTGCTATGTAGCTCAGAATAGTCTGGCCTTTGCTATGTTATCAGTGTGTGTGTGTCTGTGTGTGGTGTGTGTGGTGTATGTGTGTGTGTGTGTGTGGTGTGTGTGTGGTGTGTGTGCGGTGTGTGAGTATGTGTATGTGGTATGTGGTGTGTGTGTGTCTGTGTGTGGTGTGTGGTGTGTGTGTATGTGTGTGTGTGGTGTGTGTGTGGTGTGTGTGTGGTGTGTGTGTGGTGTGTGGTGTGTGTGTATGTGTGTGTGTGTGGTGTGTGTGTGGTGTGTGGTGTGTATGGTGTGTGTATATGGTGTGTGTGTGGTGTGTGTGTGGTGTGTGGTGTGTGAATGTGTGTGTGTATGTTATGTGTTGTGTGTGTGTTGTGTGTGTGGTGTGTATGGTGTGTGTGTGTGTGTGTGTGTGGTGTGTGTGTGTGTATGGTGTGTGGTGTGGTGTATGTGTGTGTGTGTGTGTGTGGTGTGTGTGTGTGTATCCAGGGCGATGACTTGTGGGAATCAGTTCTTTCTTTCATGATGTGGTCTCCAGGGACTGAAGCACCTTTTAACCAACAGAACCGTTTCGTGTGCCTCCAGGCTGGTCTTGAACTTACATGGAAGCCCCAGATGGCCTCCTACACACCATCCTGCCTCAGTCTCCTGAGTGTGGGGCTATGACTGTGCACTACCACACCTGGCTCCTCAGGAAGTTTTTCAACCCTGCCCCAGGCACGTGAAGGAAGTTTTAGGAACTTTGGTCATTGTTCCTGACTAGCATCCAACATTCTTAGCCCGAGTCAGCATCTCCACAAAACCTACTTCCTACCAGGTTTGGTGGTGCACACCTATAATCCCAGCCCTTGGAAGGCAGAGGCAGAAGGGTGCGTGACAGACTATGCTACCATGCAAGAAGTTGTCTAAAAACAAAGACAAAATCAACCAACCAACCAAAGGAACCCATGTCCTCAGTAGTCCCAAATATCTGTATCTTCTTTCCATTAGCAATCCATGTCCAGTGTATTGAGCTTTCTAAATCTCTCCATGTCTGCTGTGTGTGTGCATGTGTGCATGCCAGAGGTGAACATGGGGTACTTTTCTTTATTGACCCCACCTGATGTTCTGAGGCAGTGTTTATACTGAGCCTGGAGCTCACTGCTTTGGCCAGACCTGCTGGCCACTGACCACCAGTTTTTAGCTCCCCAGAGTTGGAATTAGGAGCCCATGTCACCTTGCCTGTGATTCAGATCCCAGTGCTTGTCTGGGGCGGGCAGTTTACCGGCTGAGCCGTCTCCCCAGCTCCAACACTCCTCTTAATTTAATATAACAATACAGTTAAAGGTGCAGCCCACACGTGACTAAAACACAGGCTCATAAGCACGCTTCCCCCATTCTAAAGCTGCACCAAAGAAATAAAGGCTGATGTATTTCTGCACCCCTCCTCACCCCTTGATTCACTGTTAGCTGTCTCTTTCCCTACAGTGTTCCAGAGTTCTTAGGGCCAAAGCCTCGGCCCTGGTAGCCCTAAGACGCTCAGATCAGCCACCTGTCCTCAATAAACCAATTAAACAAATAAGTGACATTGAAAAAATATGTACACGTAATACATATATATGCATACATACATATGCATACATACATACACATACATAAACATGCATACATACATATGCATACATATGCAGAATACATATAATACATACACATATATTCATACATATATATTCATACATACATATACATACATACATACATACATACATACATACATATGAATAAAAGTTATTTAATGTAGCCACATTGAGAAGGTGAGCAAATAAAGAGACTCAGCGACTCCCTCTCCAAATGGGTCCTGACACAAGGTTTAGGTTTAAATAAAAGGCAAGAGGTAGGCGTTGCTAAGCAGTCCTGGTCAAGGTGTTGTCCTGTTCATCACTGCCTCAGCTCCAGCTTCTCTCACAAGATGCTCCACAAGTTCTCAGGGCTGTGAACTCTACTCAGGAGACAAGTTCGCGCTATGGCTGGCACCAGGGTTCTAACCTTCCCTTACTTGAGCATGAGACACCTTCCCGGGGGTGGGGGTTTATTGGAAAGACACACCAGCATCCACTCAGTGTACAGGTTACCACACGAGCTAGGCTGGAAATGACCAGGAAGTATGACCGTGGCTTCGGGAATGGGTTGGTCACTGTGTGTCTGTTTGAGGGACTGATTCTTCTAGAGCTTTTGCTGAGACACAGGGGCAGGGCAGAGGAGCAGTACCCAGTGTTTCCATACAGTCACGAGAGGAAGGGGGACCTAGTTCCATCAGCCACTGAAGTGGGAAGCGGGAGCAGGAAAGGCAGATACTTGTGCTGCTTATTGCTAAAACCTGTCCGGTCTCAGAGTGTGTCTGCTGCCACCCCTCCACCCTGGCAGAAGCTCAAGCTTCCGCTTCCTCCAGCCTCAGGAAGGGTCCCTGTGTGTGTGGGCGGCAGCCTCCTGCCTGGTCTCTCTGCTCCCACGTACCTCTTCTCACTGCAATCCCAGAAGTCCTTGAGAAGCCATCCAGCTCTGCGTGCTCCTGCGTGGCTCCCTCCCACGCACACTCTGCTTCTCAGATCTAGTCCACCAGAGCCTCCATCCCCTCCCACCAAAGGTGGCAAGACCTCACCCTACCTTCCTGATGCACTTCAGTGCCTCCGCACACTTCCCCTACATTTTCTGCTACAGCTGTAAATGAGGGCTTGGGGAGTTCCATTTAAAAAAAAAAAACCCATCTTGGAGAATCTTCTTTTTCTCTTGCCCGGCACTACGGGTGGTTTCCCAGCCCCACCCTGGGACTTAAAAACGTTTCTCTCTCTCTCTCTCTCTCTCTCTCTCTCTCTCTCTCTCTCTCTCTCTCTCTCTCTCTCTCTCTCTCTCCCCCTCCCTCCCTCCTTCTTCCTTCCTCCCTCCCTCTCTCTTTCCTTCCTCCTTTCTTTTTCTTTCTTCCTCCCTCCCTCCCTCCCTCCTCCCTTCCTCCTTCTTCCTTCCTCCCTCCCTCTCTCTTTCCTTTCTCCTTTCTTTTCCTCCCTCCCTCCCTCCCTCCCTCCCTCCCTCCCTCCCTCCCTCCCTCCCTCCCTCCCTCCCTCCCTCCTTTCTTTCTTTCTTTCTTTCTTTCTTTCTTTCTTTCTTTCTTTCTTTCTTTCTTTCTTTCCTTGATAGGGTTATTCAATATGTAGTTTTGGCTGGCCTAGAATTTGCTATGTAGACCAGGCTGGCCTCAAGCTTACTGAGTGAGATCCCCCTGCCTCTGCTTCCTGAGACTAATTTCATCTTTTATACACGGTGCTGGGGAACCAAACTCAGGTCCTCATGTTTGCACAACACATGCCCTTACCCACAGAGCTATACTCCAGCCTCTCAGCCGAGGTCTTTTTCAACGGTAAAACTGGGACAGTCCCAGTCCTGGGACTACTGGGCACCCCGCTCCATCCTCTAGGCTTTCCTGCCATCCGGGAGCACGTCTCCTCCTGACCCACCCTTCTGATTAATAAGTGCTCCCAACTGCTTGAGCAGAGCTCATACTTCAGGTCATAACTTCTGCCTCGTCAGAGAGAGGAGGAAAAAAAAATCCAGCCCAAGGCTCCTATGTGCTGATGTTGCTTGTCTAGTGAGTTTTATTTGTTGCTTGGTTCACGGCATCAGACCTAGTATCTAGCCTGCGGTGTCACCTGCCTGACGTCCTAGCACAGCACAGGGCAAGGAGATCACAGTTTGTGAGCAGACTGGGCTGTAGAGCGAGACCTTGTCTTTAAAAAGCAAACTAACAGAGGCTGGGGAGTAGCTTAGTGAGTGGACTGCTTGCCACATAAGCTTGAGGAGTTGAACTCAATCTTTAGCATCCACATAAAAGCCAGGCATGGGAGTCATCAGGCGGATCTCTGTGATTTGGAGGCTCGTCTTGTCCACGTAGCAAATCCCAGGGCTACACAGTGAGACTCTGTCTTAACGAAACAAAACATGCAAAAACATTTACTGTCTTTTGGCCGTGCCTCTCTTATTTTAGTACTCAAGAGACAGAAAGGCATCAGGTGGATTTCTGTAAGTTGGAGGCCAGCCTGGTCTTCATGGTAACTTCTAGGTCAAGTGGGGCTACATCTGTCAAAACGAAAACACTGAATGACTGCATATCAGTGACCTCTCGGCACTCGGCGGGCGGAAGTACGTGGATCCCTGGAACTTTCTGGCAAATGCTGAGCTTCAGTGAGACACCTTGTCTCAGAAAATAAGGACAGGCTGGTGAGATGGCTCAGTGGGTAAAGATATTGCCATTAAGCCCAATAGCCTGGGTTTGATTCCCAGGACCCACACAGGGGACTCCCAAAAGTTGTTCTCTGATCACTAGCCCTCACCATCGGTAGATGACAGACAGACAGGCAGACAGACCTTCAGATATTAAGAGACCAACAGGGGTTGGGGATTTAGCTCAGTGGTAGAGCGCTTGCCTAGCAAGCGCAAGGCCCTGGGTTTGGTCCCCAGCTCCAAATAAAAGAAAAGAAAAAAAAAGAGAGAGAGAGACCAACAATGAGGAAACTTGACCAATGAAGTCTAAGTAGTCTACAGAGATAACACGTGTCTTCCTAAAGGCACCACAGGAAAGGATCTTTGAAAAACACACCATGCTAGCATTAGAGTCTAATGTTAACACACTTTTCTCGTGCCTGCGTCTAAACAAGATAGCTTGTCAAACCGCCTTTTCATTTCATTCCGAAAGAGAGGTTCCCGAGCAGAAATTAATAAACTGAGTTATGTCTTAATATTTTTACTTCATTTAAACATTTTTTTACTTACACGTGAGGCTCTGCTTAATCTTTAGGCCTTGTTGTAAATGACATCCTCTCTGGTCCTTAACTCAGAGGGGCTCAGGATCAGCTATGTCGACAGCTACAGGCAGCTACTTCTCTGAGATGCCTGCGCCCGTGCTTTGCCTGGGGTAGTCTCATTTTCCCGAGAGCTCCTTTCTCTCATGTTTGCACTTGCATTTAGAGTTTCGTGTGTGTGTGTGTGTGTGTGTGTGTGTGTGTGTGTGTGTGTGTATGCATGGGTGGTGTGAAGATATGGTTCGGTGGTTAAGATCACCCGAGTTTGATTTCTAGCATTCATTTCTGGTGGCTTACAACCACCGGTAACTCCAGCTCCAGGATATCTGATGACCTATCCAGGTCTCCACATTCACGTGCACATACACCACCCTCACACATACACGCGGTTGAAAATGAAAAATAAGTCTTTAAAAAAGGACCCCATTAAAGTTCAGACTCATCCTTCACCTTAATAAACCCATGAGCATCTCTCTGGCTCTCTCTGAAAATTCGTTTCTGAAACACAGTGAAGGATCCAGCCGTGATGGGTAGCTTCATGTCAGTTTGACACAGACGGGAGTCACCGGGAAGAAAATGCTCCCATAAGATTTGCCTGTCAGCATGTCCGTAGTGCATTTTCATGATTAATGATTGGTGTGGGCTGGCACAGTTCACGTGGCGTGATGCCACTCCTACGTAGGTGGTCCTGGATGGTGTAAGGAAACAGGCTGAGCGAACCATGTAGAGCAAGCCAGCTGTGGCCTCTGCTTTAGCTCCTACCTCCAGGTTCCTGCCTTGAGTTCCTGTCCCGACTTCCCTCAGTGGTGGAGAGTCCTGAGCATTGAAAGCTGAAATAGACTCCTTTCCCAGTTGCTTCTGGTAGTGGTGTTTTATCATAGAAATAGAAATCCTAATCGAGACCCTGGCTTTACCCAAGGGGAGATCCCTGTTGGGGGAGGGGCCCTCCAGGGCTGCTGGCTGTGTGAAGCTGTATCTGTCAGACAGCATTATATCCACCTACGCTGGCTGAGGTGCTGAAGGCCTCTTTTGTAATCCTGTTCATGAGGCTCTGCCCTCACAACCTAGTAACTTCCCAAAAACAGGTTCTTTCTCTTCCCTAACCTTCTCTTCTTCTCCTCTCCTCTCCTTCCCTTCCCCTATCCTTTCTTCTTTTTCCTTATCTCTCTCCGTGTGTGTGTGTGTGTGTGTGTGTGTGTGTGTGTGTGTGTGTGTGTGTGTGTCCAAGGCCAATGTCAACTATCCTCTGGTGCTTCCTCCCTTATTTTCTGAGATACTCTCACTTGGAGTTGCTATTCTATTCTATTAGTGAGCTCATAGGATCCCCCTGTCTGTTTCCCCAGTTTTGGGGTTACAGGCATGTATTAGGACTCCTGTTTTTTTTTTTTAACAGGGTTGCTAATGATCCAAAGTCAGGGGCCTAAGCTTGCACAGCAAGCACCTTATCCACTAAACCAGATTCCCTCCCCATCCCCTCCCAGCTTCACCTATAGTCCAGGTTGGCCTTGAACTCTGGCTCTCCCTGCCTTAACCTCCTGAGTGCTCTGGCATAGATCTTTCTTCTCCATCCCACCGCCTTGGGGTGGAGTTCAGCCTGTGTGTGACTCTGGGGGCAGACACAAACCTTCAGACTACAGCAGTGAGTTTATCAGACACAAATTGCCCCAGAACCTCATTCATTTTGTGCAGTAATTAAATAGAAGCTGTTTGGAAATATGATTATAGATTAGCCCATCAAAGCAAATTAAATCTTTGAAGAATAATGGCCTAATTAGCTTCAGAATTCTGCTATTTTTAAAAAAAAATTCCAAATGCCCTGATCAAGAAAACACTAAGGCCCAGCTGTAAAAGGCACCGACATTATTTATAGCTGGGGACTTTGGATTCTGCAAAGGCAAGGGGCCTTGAAACATCTGTTAAAAATAAGTTGGCTGGCCTGTCTTGCTTACCTCTTCCTTTCTCCCCTCCCTCCCATCCTTCCTCCCTTTCTTCTTTACTCCCTTCTTTCCTCCCTCCCTCCCTTCCTCCCTCCCTTCCTACCTCTCTCCCTTCCTTCTTTCCTTTCTCCCTCCCTTCCTTCTTTCTTCCTCCCCCTTCTTTCCTTCTTCTCTCCCTTCTTTCCTCCCTCCCTTCCTTCCTCCCTCCCTTCTTTCCTTCCTCCCTCCCTTCCTCCCTCCCTTCCTCCCTTCTTCCCTTCCTTCCTTCCTTCCTTCCTTCCCTTCTTCCTTCCTTCCTTCTTTCCTTTCTCCCTCCCTTCTTTCCTTCCTTCCTCCCTCCCTTCTTTCCTTTCTCCCTCTCTTCTTTCCTTCTTTCCTTCCTTCCTTCCTCCCTCCTTTCTTTCCTCCCTCCCTTCCTTCCTCCCTCCTTTCTTTCCTTCCTCCCTCCCTTCCTCCCTCCCTTCTTCCCTTCCTTCCTTCCTTCCTCCCTCCCTTTTTTCCTTTCTCCCTCTCTTCTTTCCTTCTTTCCTTCCTTCCTCCCTTCCTCCCTCCTTTCTTTCCTCCCTTCCTACTTTCCTTCTTTCCTCCCTCCCTTCTTCCCTTCCTTCCTTCCTTCCCTCCTTCCTTCCTTCTTTCTTCCTCCCCCTTCTTTCCTTCTTCTCTCCCTTCCTCCCTCCCTTCTTTCCTTCCTCCCTCCCTTCCTCCCTCCCTCCCTCCCTTCTTCCCTTCCTTCCTTCCTTCCTTCCTTCCTTCCCTCCTTCCTTCCTTCCTTCCAACCATCCTTCCTTCAACCCTCCTTCCTCAGCCTCTCAAGTATTAAGTGCTAAGAGTGCAAGCATGTACCACCACTCTTGGTATGGGACTTTTTTCTTTTGAGACTGGGTTTCCCGTACTCTGGGTCGATCTCGGACATTCTCTCATGGACAGGGATTGCCATAACATCCCATCTTCCTTCCTCCCTTTCCGGAGTGATGGGATGCATGCACCCAATTATGCAATCTTAGGGATGGAAACCAAGGCCAAACATGAGCTAGGCGAGCGCTCTACCAGGGAAGCTGCACTTCCAGCTCCAAGGTCTTCTCTGTTTAGACATTTGTATATCAACTGTCCGTCCGGGCATCTCGACCTGCCGTTCTGGTCATTCTCCCTCTCTCGAGCTCCCTCCAAACCTGAGGATCCAGCCACTTGTCCTCAAAGCTGACTCTGTCTATTTGGCTTTCCATAGTTATCCCGCTGACCTGAGAGTTAAGGTGGTTGAGGGTCAAGAAGATTCTGGAACTCGCTCATCGATGGGTCAGGCCCATCTGGATCTAAGTCCTGGCTTTGCTGTGAATGGCAGGCTTTCTCTCTGCTCAGTTGCTGGAGGCCGAGGTTCACGCAGCAGCATGGAAACCGATGTCCTTTGTAGTGGTTAGATCACCAGCCTGCATCTTTAAGCTCAAACCAGTAGCCTAAGAAGATCAGTCCATGCCTGCCTGAAGCTCTTTCTGGGCCAGAGTTAAGTGGCCAACTATTCAATGGCTACGGGAGACCTCCCAACATTTACGGTCCTAACCAGCACCTGGTTTCTCTGTGCTTTTGGTTGTATAAACTATGTTGCACTGGATCACATGATGTGAAACTTCCTGCTATCCCTGAAGGATTGTAAAAGGTCAGTTCTTTCTTTGTTCTACAGTTTGGTCCAGGACTCCTCAGAAGAAGTGGTGGGGAGAATGTTCTGCAGGCTGCTGTCTAAAGAGGCTCCTCTGACCTGCCTTCCTCCTCATCATGTCTTTCATGACATGTCTCTCTCTGTCTCTCTCCCTAACCCTCTCATTCTCACCCTTAATAAAGCTCCTTTCTCAGCTTTAAAGGGAAGCCGCTCCCTTCCCCCACCGTCCCCCCTCAAGTAAGCCTCTCCTTCCCTCCAGGGCCTCATCAAATCTCTCCCTGACTTTGGTTTATGCAAACTGATCTGTTTAACTAAACCTGGTCCAAGAACAAACACGTGACTGGCAGAGGCGTTCATCTCTGGCCATCACAAGGTGTAACTGTGGAAGCAGCAGCCAATTGTCATCTGCCTCTGAGGACTTCACCCTGGAACTGCACACAGGCTCTGGCCTCTGAGCAGGCTCACCAACCAGCAAGGTGTGCACTATGGGGGATGTCTATAAAACCCACCTCAGTCTTAGCCTATATATGGAGGACCATAAGTGGGCATTTTCTAGAAGTCTCCAAGATAACCCTGGTATTTTAAGGACTCTGTCCCTGGGGAAACTTAAACAACAAGGTTTATCCCGCCAGAGTTGCCCTTGAGAGCGTGGGTGGAGGGTCCCTGCTTCCCTCAGCCGCTGGGCTGTGGGAATACCACTGGGCAGACTAAATACAGAGATGCTAGACTGTATTTACCCTATGCCTGCTGGATCCCAGGGAAGGACCAGTACATACCTCAGGGGGTGGGAAACCGCAGCTTAAGATGTGAGAGGCTGAAGCTGGGATTCCCTGACTCCTGGAAATCCAGTTGCCTTGTGGAGGGTCAGGGGTCCAGGGGCCTCTGATGAGGAGCCTGGGGTCAGGGGACTCCCAAATTCCTGGACATCCAGATGCCACTGGGTGGTGGGGGTTGGGTCCATCGGCTGAGGAGCCTGGGACTGGGGAGGATGGGGATCTCTGGCTTAGCTCATCAGTGATTGTTCTTAGCGTAACTGCAATCGACTGGGGTGCTGAGGGGCCTTCTGCAGGAGGCTTATAGGCATGGCTCCATCCTCCCCTGGGTGGTTCTTGATGAGAGAGACAGTCCTTGGTTCCAAACTGTTTATTGGTTGTTTATAGAGGAAAATGGGTGCATACTACCTCCTCAGGGTGGACTAGAGATTAAATACTTTTCGCAGGAAGGAATGTCTGGGAAGGGAAACTTATTGGTTAAGCCCTCAGGGCCTCTAGGTACCCCATTAGCATGGAGGACTGTTCTGGGCTATGTGACCAACATGAGGAGTATGGTCACGCCAGGATCCAGTAGGGAACAGGGAGACACCTACCGTCTCATGTAGGTGCCTGGGTGCTGGGGGGTCTCTGAATCCACTCAACCTTACCAAGTTTCCTGGCACAGTCCACTGCTCCACAGAGGGTTGCTGACAGGAGTATGGTGACTCCAAAGCAGCCACACTGGAACGTCTTCACCCAGCATCCATAATGCTTGCCCTATGGCTTCAGAGACCTCCCTTTACTCAGCCTTCCCGGGTTTATACGCTTGCCCTGCCTGAGACCACAAAACCCTAAGGCAAGTAGGAACAGAATTGGATACAAATGGCTGTGTGCACCTGGAAACTAAGTGAGGTCCCAACAACCCTCCCCACCTCCATCTTCTCTGAGGGGAAGTTAAAAGTCCACAGACAAGATGGATTCGTGCAAGGAAGGACTTGATGAGGATGGTGACCATTTGGTTCGGAAGGTCACCATCTGTCACACCAGGTCTGCTCGACTCTAAGGGTGAATCTTGAGGACCCCCAACCCGGGAATCCTTTAATCCTCCCAACACCCTGAAATACATCTTCCCAAGGTGCGGCTGGAGCTGAGAAGACGATTTATTCATGTTGGTTATGGGTTGAACTTTGCAGAATCTGGGGGGAAGATGGGGCTGGCAGGCTGGGCTGCAAATGAAAACCAAACACATTCTAAATTACGATATGCAAAAAAAAAATCCTGGGAAGCTGGGCTCTTTCATTGAGATGCTGAGGACCAGATGCTGTATCCATGGTAACACAGTTGCAGAAAAACAAGTGCTCCCCCTCCCCCCCCAAACTGGCCAGTCCCTTATGAAGATAAGGAGGCTTCCATCTCAGGACAGAGGACAAGTGGACTCTTGACCCCTGGCCACCTCCTAACCAGCTTTAGTGGTGTCTATTGATTTGAGGAAACTAGGAGGAGGAACGATGTAATTTGAGAAACTCTCTAGATACCTCGGGTGTCGCCTTGCTGTAATTCCTAGACTGCTTGTAAACCAATTCCCACCTTCCTGTTTCCTTAATCTTTTTGATGAATGGGCTGCATAATTACCCCCTCCTCTCAACGGGTCCAGCCACAAAAACTCTAAGCCTAGAAGATTAAAATAGTTGCTCTGTCATCAAGTTAGCCAAAGGCAGCAAAGAACACAACAGGGATGAATTCAGCTTTATGTTTAATTTACTCTCTATCGATTTTCATCAAAGTGATGTAAGCTCTTACCTCCAAGATAATTCTTAGTTAAAAAGGAGAAGTTACAGGTTGGGGATTTAGCTCAGTGGTAGAGCGCTTGCCAGGCAAGCGCAAGGCCCTGGGTTCGGTCCCCAGCTCCGGAAAAAAAAAAAAAAGGAGAAGTTACGCAAAGGGCTAGAGTCCAGAACAATGGTAGACACCTTGCCTCACATGTCCAAGGCCCTGTGTTCTGTCCCCAGCACGGCAAAACCAAACACGCAAACCCCTGAAGACTGATTTGGGGCTCAGGAGTTTACATACCTGGCTGTAACCCACCTAACCTTGTGTGCCTACCAGTGTATTTGAAAGTGCTTTGAAGGGGTTGGGGATTTAGCTCAGTGGTGGAGCGCTTGCCTAGGAAGCGCAAGGCCCTGGGTTCGGTCCCCAGCTCCGAAAAAAAGAACCAAAAAAAAAAAAAAAAAAAAGGAAGTGCTTTGATAAGCCAGCCGTAGAGATGCTTGCCTTTAATCCCAGCACTAGGAATGCAGAGGCAGGCAGATCTTTGTGAGTTCGAGTCCAGCCTGGTCTACAGGGTGAATTCCAGGACAGCCGGGATACAGAGTGAGACCCTGTTCTCAAATCAAAACAACAAAAAGAAAGTAGCCCGACCTATGACCTCCTTTGGGCTGTTAATATAAAATGCTACCATGTTGGAACGTGAACTTTGGGGCAACCTGAGTATGTGTTCTTGTGGTCACTCATTTGGGTCCAGAGTAAACCGTTAGCCCCTTTGAGGTGAGAACTGTGGAGTTTTTTTCATTGACAAACTAAAAAGCTGAGTCCCCACAGATGGATGGGGGACTGGTCTTGCTTGCTCTATCCAGGGCCTGGATCTCGCCCTGCTCTCCCCTTGGCTCCTTGGAATGTGGGTTTTACAAGAGCCTTTAGGGTCAACACGTGGGCTCCAGAAGCCTTAGCAAGCTGGACTGAGCCACCGCTCTCAAGAGGCTAATCCAAGAGATAAGCCCTTGTGACAAGCAGAGGGAAGGAGTTTATTCAATGTGCACATATTGGGAGGAGGAACAGTAAGGGGGTCCAGTGTCTGTCCCCCAAGTACATCTTTGCGGCCCTGAATAAAGTTTAGGTTTAAATTCACGGTAAGAGGTGCCATAATTACGCAGTTCTGTTCACTGTGTGGTCCGTCCGGGCCATCAATGACCCACCTCTGTGTTGTCAGAATCCATGTGAATCGTCTTCCTAGGAGACAAATTCCTCCCCTGACTGGCACTGGGCTTTGACCCTTGTTCTTCTCCCAGTATAATATTTCCCTGGGAAATCCCGATCCCTTGATGGGCACATGTTTCTCTTTTTTTTTTTTTTTGGTTCTTTTTTTGGGAGCTGGGGACCGAACCCAGGGCCTTGCGCTTCCTAGGCAAGCGCTCTACCGCTGAGCTAAATCCCCAACCCCTTCTCTTTTTAGAATATTTTAGCCCTTTCCGGGTTGGTCGCATGCACTTACGATCTCCACTGGATACAGTCAGATGAGACAGGAAGCCGGGTTACTCTCAGAGTGTTGGGCAATGGCCAGAGAGCGCTCCCGCCCCCCTCTTCCTCTCTCCCTCTCCCTCCCCTCCAAGGCAGAGTCTCCAGTATCCAGGCTTACTATGAGACCGAAGTCTTCCTCATCCTTCTATGTCCGAGTACTAGGATTGCGGGTGCACACACAACACCATGCCTGGCTTATGTGGTCCTGGGAATCAAACTCAGGTCATCAAGCTCTGCGTCAGCAAGCTACTTTCTCCTTTGAGCTCTCTCACCAGCCGAGTGCTTAGCCTCCCGTGTGCTGTGATAGCAGACATGTGCCGCCATGTCCACTGGACAGCTGTGTTTCTAAGGCTGAAGCCAAACAGTTAGTGGCCTCAAAAAAGTGACCGTTGGCTGTGGCATGTGGGGAAAAAAACATGCAGAAAGGCAACAGATGCGAGTTTAATTAAACATCTTCAAAGGTCCTGCTATGATGACTGGCCACCAGTCATATGTGCCAACCGCTATTGTTCACTGTCAATGCTAATGAAGGACCCAGGGAACTATGGGTGCTGAGGGCAAGATGGAAATAGTCTCCTAATGCATTTCCTGGGGTTACTGTCACAAACTATCACAAGTCGGGGGGCATAAACGACAGAAATGTAATCTCTCACTGGTCTGGAGATTGGAAGTCAGTGGGGTCACGGAAGACCTCTAGGAGAGATGGGATAGTTCTACTCCTAAGGAATTCTTGAGAGATTGATGGCAACTTGACACAATGTAGCATCAGCACGGACTGGAGTTACCGCTGTGTATGCAGCTATACTTGGCTTTTTAACATGGATACCAGAGACATTCTTACCCACTGAGCCACCTCCCTGCTCCTCTTTCCTTTTTATTTCTTTTCCTCACCTTTCAGTTTTTATTTCCTTCTCTTTTTTCTCTTTTCTCTCCTGATTTGTAAATAAATAACTTTTTTTTTTTTTGAGACAGGGTCTTACTATGTAGCTGAGGCTGTAAGTTTACTGTGTAACCTAGGCTAGCCTTTAACTACAGAGTCTTCTCCCTCTGCCCTCCCCGTGGTGGGATTACAGGTGTACAGGGATTCACTGGGTCCAGCCATGTCTTTAAACATGATGCGTTTTAGGACCCAGAGTTCTCCATCCTCCAAAGAAAACCCTGGGAAGGAAGTCTCAGTGAGCAGTTGCCTAGCTCAGCTTCCCCTTTGTAGGGGGCGATCTTGTCTCAATGGATGTGGAAAGATCCAACTTGAAAGTGGCTGGCACCATTCCCTGGTTTTGCCCTAGGATTCGTATGAGTAAAGGCTAGCTGAGTGCTGGGCTTCGATTCATCTCTCTCTACTCTTGACTGTGGATGGGAACAACTGCGTCAAGCTCCTGCCTCCTTGACTTTCTCACAGCGATGGACCATAACCTGGACTTGTGGGCCAAAATAAACACCCCCCCCCCCCAAGTTGCTTTTTCTGGTCAAGACTCAGGAAAATGAATTTGCTTAAGGTCATGTGATGAGTCAGAGAGAGGATGGGCTGAGATCTGATCTTCACTGGTTCCTACTCCCATCCCTGTGGCCAAAGCAACTCTAAGGGAGGAAGGGTTGACTTTGGCTCACAGTTTGAGGGGACAATTCGTCACAGTGGAGAAGTCCAAGTAGCAAGCAGGAACTTGAAGCTGCTGGACATGTGGGACCTACAAACAGGTAGGAGAGAGGGATGAACACAGGCTGCGGCTGCTCGGCTCCCTTTTTTCCGTCTTATACAGCCCAGGATCTCTGTTCTGAAAATGGCCCTGTCCACAGATGAGATGGGTCTTCCCTCTAGAATTAATACAATAGAATGGCAAAATAATCCCTTCGAGCACACACAGATGCCCATCTGACCCCCACAGGAATGTGCAGAGACCCATTAGCCTCCAAAGGCGTGCGCAGAGGTCTATCTGCGCCCCCTCAGAGATCCATCTCGCCCACAGACATGCGCAGAGACCCATCTCCCCCCCACAGGCATGCGCAGAGACCCATCTGCCTCCATAGGCATGCGCAGAGACCCATCTGTTCTCCTTCCCCCCCAACCCCCGACCAACCCCGACACATGCGTAGAGTGCTGCCCCCCACAGGCATGCGCACAGGACTGTCTGCTGGAACATTCTAGATCCTGTCAGTTTGACAACTAACTTTAGCTTTTGCCTCACTTTACCAAGGCAGTACCAAGGAGATGGCAGGTGAGAGTGGGTTGAGGGCAAGGGTCCCTATAATAGAAAGGTGCTTCTCAGATGGGGAATGGCTTGGGTGACTGGTTTCGGACAGTTGAAAGCATTGATGAAAGGACAAGTCAATTCTGGACCTGCTGAATAGGAGAAGATGGTGGAGTGTCATTTGGACACTAGAGTTACTGCTTCTTAATCCTCGGCCTAATCCTTATGACATTATAGGCAGGACTGGGCCAGCTCTGCAAGCTTGTGGACTGAGAATCATAATAAACCAAACAGACAACTGTCCCTCCGACCTACCTTTGCTCAACAGGCAAGCCCCATCCTACTCCTCACCCCTTGGCAACTTGTCCTCCCTCTCCACGCCGGGGAACAGTGGCAAAGGATGACTATTCCGGAAGTGCCTCATCTTCACGTGGTTACCCCTCTCAGATGGGTTGTTTGGCACGAGGCATTGAATTGTTGGGTTTTTTTTTTTTTTTTTTTTTTTTTTTTTTTTTTTGTGCTAAATTCATTTCCCAGAAATGTCAAGTATCACCAAGGCCATAGAGAGAGTGGGATACGCTGTTCGCCGCCCTTTGTTCTGAGTCTCTTCTTTTCATACACAAATGTGTTATTTCATCTGCTGGCGCTCCCAACCTAGGTACCTGGAATAGAAGAGCTGAGTGTCGGTCCTGCTCCCCTCCCCGCACAGCTGCCTCCTATTTTATCATCCCTTTGGAAATAAAATTGCTTACCATTTGATTCATAGAGAAGAGGGGCATCGTTCAACGTTCCCTAGTCCTGGTGAGGTTGGGGAATCCGTGGCACTTTCTCTTTCTAAGTCTGCCCTAGACCCCAAGCTCTCTGCAAAAGTAATCCTGAGTGGGCTTCTTGGACTGGAAAGGGGTTCCTTGTCTTGAATGGCATGAATCTTCTTTAGCTCCATATATATATGTGTATATGTGTGTGTATATATATATATATATATATATATGTATGTTCTGTGTGTGTGTGTGTTTGTGTGTGTGCTTGTGTGTGGAATATGTAAGTGTGACACCGTGTGTGTGTGGTGGTCAAAGGACAGGTTCCTTCTACTTTTATGTTCATATTAAGAATTGAACTCAGGGGGTTGGGGATTTAGCTCAGTGGTAGAGCACTTGCCTAGCAAGCACAAGGCCCTGGGTTCGGTCCCCAGCTCCGAAAAAAAGAAAAGAAAAGAAAAAAGAAAAGAATTGAACTCAGGACCCTAGACTTGTGCAACAAGCACCTTTACCTGCTGAGCCATCTCACTGGCCCAAACTGTTTTCCTTGTTGCTTGGCAATCTGTCCGTGGTGGTTAATATTATTTGTCAATTTATGGGATTTAGAGTCACCATGGAAACAGGTCTCTGTGCTTGTCTGTGAGGGACTGTTGATTAGGTTACCTGAGCCGAGAAGAGCCACCCTAACTGTGAGTGATTCCCTTCCATGAGCTGGGGTCTAGGACTGAGTAGAAAGGAGAAAATGGACAGAGCACCAGCATTCATTCCTTCCTCCTTCCTGGTATGGCTATATTATCTGTAAACCGATGTCAAATAAACCTGTCCTTCCTTAAGTTGCAATTGTCAAGTATTTTGTTGCAGCATTAAAAACATACTAACTAGTACCCGACAGAAACCACTTAAGGGATGAAGGGTTCACTTTGGCTCACATTTTGGAGGTTACCCAGTCTATCACAGTCATGGCTTCCGGGGCAGCTGGATCGGTGATCGTGGTCGCTTGTGGCCAAGTTCATCTACACAGCAAGCAAAGAACTCAAACTAGTACTGGTAGTGGATACAACCTACGAGGTTCACTCCCTGTGGTCTACTACTACTGGATAGACCACACATCTTAAACGTTTCCTCAAACAGCGCCACCTGCTGGGGGCAAGTGTTTATGAGCCCGTGAGGGCCATTTCAAAGCAGAGGGGACATTTCCTGGTTCAGCGCACAGATTGATGTTTCCCCAGTAACGGTATAGAAGCAAAAGCCCATGAAGGGTTGAACAGTTGGGGAACATTATTGAGTGGCTCAGGGGGGCTGTAACTTTAACGATCACCTTGATGAGAAAGTGTTAAGCCGCTGGCACTTTAAGAACTAAATTTGTTGTGTCCTTGTGCGGATGGATATTTTTTCCTCCTCGGCTTCATTGTCTTTCTTCTTTTCTCCCCTAAGTGGTTTGTCCTTCCTCCGAGATTGGAAGGTGCAGTGTCAGATCTGTCCCCTGGGGCCATGCTTCAGCTAGCTGGGGAAATCTGGGGTGGAAGATGCCCCGTAGGTGACCCACTGGAAATAACATCAGTCCAGTTGGTATTCATGAGAGTTGGGCACTTAAAGCCACAGTGTATAATAATAACGAAGACCTAAACGTGCATTAATGTTTCATATTTATTAATAATTAAGCTTTCTTTTTGTACTAGGAATCAAAGCCAGGCGTTACATATGCCAGGCTCTACCATTGAGTCCCCTGGAATAACATTTCTGCTGTCTAGGATAAATGGTTCTGACAACAAGCGGACCAACAAATGGTGGCAACAAATGGATCAGAAAGTGTTCTAAGGAATGGATCCCATGGAGGTAAGGGAAGAGCAGGAACGTTAGTGAGGTGTATTTTGGGGGAGGGTTGTGAGTTTGGGCTGCAGAACCAACAGCTAGCTCAGTTTTGATATGAAGCAGAACTTACATTGGACCAGTCATGGTGGTGTTCACCTGTAGTATCAGCATGGAGGAGGTTGAGGCAGGAGGATTAAGACTTTGAAGTCACTATTCTTGGAGTGAACCAGTCAACCAGGCGACTAACCAAAACTGACCACAGCAGCAATAACAAAAACATTCCCAGGACTTATAAATTGTTACCGGAGTAGAGTCCCCTGAGTCGAGGGGACACTGGGCCCCTGTCCTGATCTACATTAACTGTCAGCTTGGTGCAGCTTAGAGTTCATCTGTCAGGAGAGCCAAGGTCAGATTGGCCCGTGGAATGTCTGTTGGGGATTGTCTGGATCGCTAACTGTTGCAGGAGGACCCAGCCCACTGTGGGCGGCATCACTCCCTAGAAAGGTAGTCCTGTACTACATAAGACAGGAGGAAGCAAGATGAAAGCTAGCAAATGAGCTGACAGCTTGGATGCATTGGTTTCTCCCTGCTCGTGACTGCAGATGTGACGTGCCTGCGTCCTCAATGAAGAACTGAAACCTGTAATTTAAAAAAATTGTGAAAAAAAAATCTCACAACATAGTCCTAGCTGGTCTGGAATTTGCTATGTAGACCAAACTGGCTTTGAACTCAGAAAGCCTCTTGCCCCTGCTTCCCAAGGGTCAGGATTACTGCATTCACCAGTACCTGAATGAACCTGGAATCGTAGGCCAAGGAAACCTTCTCTTCTCCCAGGTAGCTTTTGGTCCATGTGTTTTACCGCAGTAACAGAAGTAAACCTGGAATAAACCCTCAGCTTCCTGGCGCTGATCTTGGGTAATTCACTCATTCATGCAAAGAAACATTCATTGAGTGTCTTATAGGTATGCCGAGTCATGAAACTTGAGAGAAATGTATTTTTTCAAACTTGAAATAATTGCTTAAAATTGCCTTCTGGGTGATTATGGTATCAACTCATATGTATTTAGGTTTGTTTATTCATTCTCCTAGTAATTTTTAGGCACTTGCACTGTAACTCTATAGCGTTAATTTTAAAAAAGGAAATTTATTTTTACTTTTTATTATTTGCATATATGTCTGTCTCTGTGAGAATTTATGAGGCCAGAAAAGAGAATTGGATCTCCTGGAATTAGAGTTACAGATGGTTGTGAGCTGTCTTGTATAAGTACTGAGAACCAAACTCAGATCCTCTGTAAGAGAAGGATGTGTGGGTAACTGCTAAGCCTTGGGGTTGGCTCCAGACCCATGGAATTCATTTTTCTGACAGGAAAGTGAAAAGGTAAAGCAGAAGAAGCACCCGATTCTGGAACGTGGAGATAACTCAGTTGGCAAAGACTTTGCTGTGCTGGTCCCAGGACCTGAGCATGAACTCCAGAACTGAAAATAAAAGAAAACCAGAAGTGGTTAGCGTGTGCTTGTAATCACAGTCCTGGAGAGCAGAGATGGGAGAGCCCCTGGGTCAGGCCAGAGAGGGACAGCTTCTCAAAACACAAATGGGTGGTCCCTGGGTGGTCCCTGAGGAATGACGCCTGGGATAGAGGTCTGGCCTCCACACACAAGTGCATATATGTGTACCCGCACTTGCAAGCACATATGTACCTATACACAAAGACACACACACTCAGATACACACCCAGAGATACACACTAAGACAGACACACACGCACACACACAGAGACATATACACAGACACACAGACAGACAAGCATCAAGACAGCCACACAGATAGCCATACAGACACAGACAAACACACACACACACACACACACACACACACACACAATCACAGAGAGAGAGAGAGAGACAGACAGACAGACAGACAGACATGCACACACAGACAAGCACTGAGGCAGATAGACAGGGACACATGGAGACACACAGACAGATAGGCAAACACAAAGACAGTCACACACAGATATGCAGACACACAGACAGACATACAGACACACACACACAGATGCACACACTGTGTACCTGATACCTTCCCAATCCCTACTAGTTCTGATTTCATTATTTTACCTTACTATTTTGTTTGTTTGTTTCTTTTTGGAGACAGGATCTCTCTACATAGCTGTGGCTGTCCTGCAACTCACTGTGTAGCCCAGGCTGGCCTCAAACTCACTGAGAACTGACTGCCTCTGCCTCCCAAGTGCTGGGGACCACCACACCCAGCTGACTTCATTAATTTCTGTGTTTGTCTTCTACTATTTGTTTGTAAAAATTCAGCAGGTATGTATTAAATCTCTGCTCTCCTCTCTCCTTCCCTTCCTCACCCCTCCCTCTTCTCCTCTCCCCTCCCTCCATTTGTCTTTCTTTTTTTCTCTTATTTTGTTATGTGCTTGCTATCCCAGAGCTCATACATACACCATTCCAGCTTAAAGCTTGTCTCAGCCTCCAGAGTGCTGGGATTTTGGGTGCCCACCAGGGTCCATGGTGTGGGCTCAGCATCATCCATTCGACCCCCTTCCTAGGGACTCTTTTTTTTTTTTTGGAGCTGGGGACCGAACCCAGGGCCTTGCGTTTGCTAGGCAAGCGCTCTACCACTGAGCCAAATCCCCAACCCCTTTCCTAGGGATTCCTGCTTGTCCTGTGTGCGTCTGACCAGGGACTGAGCCTTCAGGATGGAGTCTCAGACTTTGGGCTGCTGGACTATGGGGAAATGCACTTAGCGTCAATAGATGAGATCAAATTTTCCTCCATAAGGTTATGTCATCCTATCCGTACATCAGCAATATAGGGAAGAGCCTATTACTAGGGGTAGGGTAGTAGGGCAGAGACTGGTAAGTTGGTCAACAGAGACCCTCACTCCACTGATGGGAAATTTGTGAAAGGAAAGGGTGAAACCTGGATTTCCATGACTGTGACAAAATATCACGAGGCAATCAATTTGTATGGAAAAGGGTTTACTTTGGCTCACGGTTCCGTTCAGAGGTTTGCGTCAGTGGTTGCTTGGCTCTCTTGCTTTGTGCCTGTGGTTGTGCATCGTACCACAGTGACAGCACAGCTCCACTCCTCCTCAAGACCTGTGGGAAGAGGAAGACCCCGAGACGCCAGAAGCTCCTTACAAGGCTTGCCCTTAGTAACTTATCTTCCACACTTGGGAGGCAGAGGCAGGTAGATTTCTGAGTTCAAGGTCGGCCTGGTCTATAGAGTGAGTTCCAGGACAGCCAGGGCTACACAGAGAAACCTTGTCTGGGGAAAACAAAACAAAACAAAACAAAACAAAACCTCAACTTCCTATCATTAGGTTCCATTTCTTAAATGTTCTACCACCTCCCCATGGTGTCACAGACTGAAAACCAAGTCTCGAATAGACAGCTCTCTAGAGGGCGATCCCAGCTAGTGATGAGACCAGAGACAGAAGTAAGGAGAGGTTAGGTCAGCAGCACATGCACCCCATGCTCAGGAGACCCTACTCTAGGAAACCATCCTCTGTCAGATAACTCACTGTGTGCAATACGATCCCCTCTTGAGGAGACGGGGTCAAAGGGTGAGTTCATCCATGCATCTCCACAGCCATGTTTCCATTAATTCATCCATGTACGTATCTATCTGTCCATCCACCTACTCTTGTATTCTTTATCTCTCCACCTATCCATCCACTCATGTGTCCATCCGTCTGTCCGTCCACCTGTCCACCTTCTCATTTATCTGTGTAAACTGATGACATGATCATCCCATGGTATGGTTAAGGGGAAGGTTTTTATTGTAGATATGAGAGAGAGGCATCTGGAAGAGTCTGGAGCAGAAAGAGAAAGCAGTAGACCGAACATGACCACACTGGAACTGGCCACGGGGGATCCGGAACAGAGCTGGGTGGGGGGAGAGCAAGAGGTGAAGACAGACCAAGTGTGGGCGGAAGAGAAGACCAAGAGCTGAAATAGCAGGGTTATGAGAATGAGTAGCTGGGCTGGGCCAGGGAGGAAAGCAAGCTCCTGAGTTGGAGGAGGTTTAGGGTAGGGGAGAAGCAAGAAGAGCTGAGAAGAGCCAGGATGCCAGCGTGGACCCTGAAATGTGTAGTAGGGATTGGTGACACTGAGGGAGGAGGCTGGAGGCTTTGGTATGCTGATAGGTACCACAGATAGCCATGTGTTTCTTCTGCCAGGAATAAGAGAAATGGCTCCTTTGATAGAGGGAACTGGCTTCATGAGTTCTTAAGGAATGCTGGTTTTTTGTCTAACTGCTAGAATATGGGGACATGTATTTTCCTTTGGACCTCATGGTATCATCTATCTATCCCTTCATCCATCCATTCATACACTCATCCATCCATCTATCCATCCATCCATCCATCCATCCATCATCCACCCATCCATCAATCATCTATTCATCCGTTTATCCATCAATCCACCCACCCATTCATCCATCTTCCTTCCATCTATCCATCCATCCATCCACTCATGTATCCATCCATCCATCCATCCATCATCCATCCACTCATACATCTATCATCCATCCATCTGCTCATGTATACATGTATCCATCCACCCACCCATGCATCCACCCATGAGTTCATACATGAATCCATCTGCCCATCTTTCTCTCCATCCAGATTTCTGATCTAAACTCCATGGAACACCTATGCTTTGTCTTATGATCCCAGGTCAAGTTTTCTTGCAGTCACTCTGTATAACAAGATATTCAGAGGCCAGAGTGACTCACAGCAGCATTCATTTATCTCATGTTCATGGGCATGATGATGATGGGTGGATGGATGGGTAGGTGGGTAGGTGGATGGATGGTTGGGTGGATGGGTGGGGTGGGTGGATGGTTGGGTGGATGGATGGTTGGGTGGGTGGATGGATGAATAGATGGGTGGGTGGGTGGATGGATGGATGGATGGTTGGGTGGGTAGGTGGATGGATGGATGGTTGGGTGGATGGGTGGGGTGGGTGGATGGTTGGGTGGATGGATGGTTGGGTGGGTGGATGGATGAATAGATGGGTGGGTGGGTGGATGGATGGATGGATGGTTGGGTGGGTAGGTGGATGGATGGATGGTTGGGTAGGTGGGTGGGGTGGGTGTATGGTTGGGTGGATGGATGGTTGTGTGGGTGGGTGGGTAGGTGGATGGGTGGGTGGGTGGATGGATGGTTGGGTGGGTGGGTGAATAGATGGGTGGATGGATGGATGGTTGGGTGGGTAGGTGGATGGATGGGTGGATGGTTGGGTGGGTAGGTGAATAGATGGGTGGATGGATGGTTGGGTGGGTGGGTAGGTGGATGGATGGATGGATGGTTGGGTGGGTAGGTGGATGGATGGTTGGGTGGGTAGGTGGATGGATGGTTGGGTAGGTGGGTGGGGTGGGTGTATGGTTGGGTGTATGGATGGTTGTGTGGGTGGGTGGGTAGGTGGATGGGTGGGTAGGTGGATGGATGGTTGGGTGGGTAGGTGAATAGATGGGTGGATGGATGGTTGGGTGGGTGGGTAGGTGGATGGATGGATGGATGGTTGGGTGGGTAGGTGAATAGATGGGTGGATGGATGGTTGGGTGGGTGGGTAGGTGGATGGATGGATGGTTGGGTGGGTGGGTAGGTGGATGGATGGATGGATGGTTGGGTGGGTAGGTGAATAGATGGGTGGATGGATGGTTGGGTGGGTGGGTAGGTGGATGGATGGATGGTTGGGTGGGTGGGTAGGTGGATGGATGGATGGTTGGGTGGGTGGGTAGGTGGATGGATGGATGGATGGTTGGGTGGGTAGGTGGATGGATAGGTTGATGGGTGGGTGGGTGGATGGATGGATGAATGGATGATGGATACCGTGAGCTCGTGGTCCAGCTGGGACATTTCTGGGCTCAGCTTTTCTGGGTTGGAGTCTGTAGCATGGGTGACACCCGGTTTCTCCACTCTTCTGTAGCTACAGATATCCTTCCAGTTTGTGCTCACAGCAGCTCATCTGCCAGACCAAGTCATGGGGCCATGGATACCGTCAACAGTGCTGGGATTTGTCTGCACCCCAGGTAAGAAAGCGTTGCAAGGCACAGGGCAAACAAAGTACACAAGGTACCTCGTTACACAAAGGACAATTGGTAACTACAATCCAATTTACTCCAGGATGTTTGAGCAAGATAAGGGATTTCTCACCTCTGGAGGGAGAGAATCAGACGGCTTGGCTCCACCTGCCTTTGTCTGTAGAAGCCACTGGATTGATGGATGGGACACCTGCCTTCCTAGGCAGGGTCTTCCATTTTCTGGCCTCGGAGTGTTTTATGGACATAAGGGGAAGGATCTTCCATTACGTAATGTCCTGTGATCTGACACAGCAACTCGGATTTAGAGTTTCAGCCTGAATCCTCACACAAAGGACTTTCATTTCTAAGTTTTATTGAGTATTGTATGTGTCTTCTTTCTCCTTTTTAAAATAATGACCCATCTACAACTTCTGAACAAACTGTAATAAAAGTGACAAATACCGGTACACGGTACACACATTGTCACTCTGGATTTACTGCCCCCCAACTTTTTTTCCTGGTAAGTCACACTAAATTTGCGCTTTGGGGCTTAATCCATCACTCTATCTTTTAATGCGATATCTAATCTCGTTGGTTCTTTTCTTCTGGTAATACAGCTTCTCCTGAGGTGCATTTTCGGGACTGATTTTTATCATTTGCCAATGTATTTAAAATAATGTGTTGAGCTATAAATCAAAGCCCTTTATTGGGATACTGCAAGAGACGCTTACAACGCAATAAATTTAGTATTTCGGATCCATTCTGGGAAATCCAACGGTGAGAAGAGTGACTGAGGCCCCTTTGATCTCTGGGGACTGGGAGAATTAGCTGTTCAAAGTGTCTTCTTCATGGAGGCAAGTTTTAAGACTGCCGATGCACGGAAGTCAGGAACTATGCGAGCTGGTAGAACGCACTAGAATCCACATGAATCCCCTTTTGAATTCCAACTGATTCATATGCTGTGTGACCTTGTGCGAGCCATGATCTTCTCTGAATGGACTTCATGTGTAAACTGGAAATGGGATGCCACTTTGCAAACCTATGGTACAAACGAATGAGGCGGCCTGTGTGGTATTTCTGGTATACGTTAGTAGGTGCTTAACATATGTGTGACCTTGGGTCTCTGCTTCTCCCATGGAGGAATGATCAGACCAGTATAGAGGTCTGCTGGAAGCATCCAGGATCCATGTGTTAAGTTCTTGCTTGCCCCACAATATGGAGGCGGGTCCAGCTGACCACCGAGCCCACTCCTGACATTAGCAGGGCTATAACCCATCATTTCAGCCTCATGCCATTCCCTCAGGAAAGAGCCCCTTCTTCAGCCTCATTTGTAAGGAAACACGCACCCCACAGGCACCGGAAAGAACCACTTCCCTTGAGTACTTTCCTCATAGCTATTTCCCCCACTTCTCCTGCTTGACCTTCCGGTTTCTTCTGCTTCAGTTTCCGGTTCCTCCCACTCTAGTTTCAGTCTTCTCCCACCAGCTTCCGTTTTTCTCCCATTTTTTGCTACAGACTCTTTGGTTGCTTCTTCTGACCCAGAGCGTTCTACCCAGCCTCTCAGCTAGAATCCTGTATTGCAGGGCAGGACAATGAGGCCCCAAGCTGTAAGTATGGGGGAGGTGGGCAAGACAGACAGACATCAACCAGCTTGCATTTGTCTTGACACAAAACTCCTAACAGCCTCAAGGGGGGGATCCAGCAGGAAGGCAACACAGTCATCCTTATCCAGCCAACCTCCTCCTCCTCCCTCCCCGACTCTACCTCCTCCTTCCTTTTCCTCCTCCTCCCCCCTCCTCATCCTACTCCTTCCTCTTCCTCCTCCTCTACCTTCTCCTTCCTTTTTTTTTTTTTTTGTTCTTTTTTTCGGAGCTGGGGACCGAACCCAGGGCCTTGCGCTTCCTAGGTAAGCGCTCTACCACTGAGCTAAATCCCCAGCCCCTACCTTCTCCTTCCTATTTCCCCTCTACCTTCTCCTTCCTCATCCTCCTTCTCTACCTCCTCCTCTTCCTCATCTTCTTCCTCCTCTACTTCCTCTCCTTTCTCCTTCCTCTTCCTCCTCTTCTACTCCTCCTCCCTCCTTCTCTTTCTCCTCTTCTTATTTAAAAATTTTTTTTGGCAACCCTGTATGAGAGGAACCCCAACTGAGACAATGTCTATATCACATTGCCTGTAGGCAAGACTGTGGAAGATTTTCCTTGTTTAATGCTGATGTGGAAGGAAGGGCCCAGCCCACTCTGGGAGGTGTCACCCCTGGGCAGGTGGTCCTGGATTATATAAAAAGGTAGCTGAATAAGCCACAGGGAACTAGCATGCTCCTCCATGGCCTGCTTATTTCCTGACCCCAGGCTTCCGCCTTGAGTTCCTTCTTTGACTTCCCTCCTTGGTGGACTGCAACCCGTAAGCATCTCCTCCCCAAGTTACTTTTGGTCACGGTGTTTTATTGCCGGAATTGGAACTTAACTAAGACAATCTCAGAGAGTCAGCACTGCAGCAGAACATGGTATCAGAACCGCAGCATGACCCAGGAAAACCTGCACCGCGGTCATCTCTCACACACACACACTCTCCTCCAGCTCCTTCACCATCCTCCACCTTCTAGCTAGATACTGGGCAGAGGGTGACATGCTTGACCTGAGCTCTGCCTTCCACTCCCTCAATCCAATTACCTGCTTCTGGTCTTCTTGGGTTTTTTTGGTTTTGTTTTGTTTTTTGTTTGTTTGTTTGTTTGTTTGTTTGTAAGGTTTGTTTTGTTCTAGCTCTTTTTTGAGTTCGGGTCTTTCCATGTAACCCAGGATGTCCTGGAACTTTCTGTGGAGACCAGGCTAGCCCAGAACTCTGCCTGCCAAGCGCTGGGATTAAACAGCTCCTTGCTTCTTTGAGCACATACAGCGTGTTGACCTCAGGACCTTTGGGCTCACAAGACAGCTTTGCTCCTAGACAAGATCACGTTGGGAGTGTCCAGTCTACGGGAAGGTCTGTGGATAGAAGGCCAGTCTGAGCACGGATGGCCCCAGTCTGGAGTGGCAGGTCTGGGGTTAGGGAGAGAGGGGGCACCGACCTGTGGCTGGGTTCTATAAGCTGGAGGAGATGGGTATACAGAGGAATGACGAATCTCCTCACCCCATTCTTCTACTCTCCTCACATGTTTTCTCCCAGGAGCAATGATTTCATGCATTTGCTGTGTCAGTCGCCCGCAGCGGGGGCACCTTGCTGCTTCATGCCTGAAGCCCCGGGTGGACCTGTGTGTGAACCACTGCCTCTAGTGAGAGGTTGCTGTTTTGACTCAGAGTTTTTCTCCATCTCCTCAACTGTTAAGTGCTGAGGCGACCTTGCCCACAGTCAGTCCTGCAGGGAGCGACATTACTGTGTGCACCACTTGAGGCTGAGGCTGAGGCTGAGGCTGAGGCTGAGGCTGAGGCTGAGGCTGAGGCTGAGGCTGAGGCTGAGGCTGAGGCTGAGGCTGAGGCTGAGGCTGAGGCTGAGGCAGTCATCGAAGACAAAGCAGCAAGCCTGGTGTGATGGTATGTCCCTGAAATCCCAGTTCCAGAGGCTTCCTACTTAGTTCAAACCGTCAATTTGACACTTGGAGTCACCTCACCAAGGAATCATAATTGGGGGACTGCTCAGATTAGATTGGCCTGTGGGCATGTCTGTAGGGGATTGTTGTGATGGCTAGTTGATTGGCCCATGGGCTGTGAGAGTCCTCCCTACCCACCCCAACGTTCTGGATTCCAGAATGAAAGACACAGACACGTGAGTGCACACACACACTCAGACACCCACGCACTCACACAAACACATACAAGCACAGACACACACACACACACTCAGACACACACGCACAGGCACAAACACACACACAGAGGCACGTACATGCACACACACACACAAACACGCACAGGCACAAACACACACACACACAGACACACACTCACACAAACACACACACACATGTACACGCACATGCACAACCTTTTATTTAGTTTGCCTTAATGAGCTCAATGGTTGGACTCCCAAACCTCCATGTTGTTAACACCTCGCCTCTGATACTCCTGAGTTATTACTTACTAAAATCTATATATTTCATCCTTGCTACCCTAGACCCAGTCAGGGAAGGACCCCGGGGGCTGCTCTTTTCTGGCTTTTACATGACTGATACTCTGTCTTCTGCAGCTCTGAAGACTGTATCTTACTTCTCAGGCCTGATCTTTCTGTTTTCCAGGCATAGTGGTTCTAAATCCTCCTTTTCTCTCTCCGTTCCCTTGCCCTCGGATAATAAAGTTTCGCCTCTGTCTCTCTGCCCAGCCATTGGCTGCTGGCAACTTGATTTACCAACTGAAACCAACCAGGGGCAGGGGTGGGATTCTCCTGCAATTTTGGGAACCCAATTAACAGGATACAGGCGTTAAACCAAGTCCACAGCAGACTGTGACCTGGAAATACAAGCTAAGTTGCTTCTGGTAAGAATGTTTTATCATGGCAACAGAAAGGAGACTCATACAGGAGGGTCAGGAGTTCAAAGTCATCCCTGGGCTCATAATAATTCAAGGCCAGGCTGATGCTGTCTAAAAAAAAAAAAAAAAAAAAAAAGAGGTGGGGCAAAAACGTTGAGAGACTCCTGGCTGTCTTGTTTCTGGGGCTAGAAACAAGGCCACCCGGAGCGAGGAGCTCCTTGCACAAGTCACACAGCTAAAATAAAAGGGACAAATGGCTTCTAGCATTGTTACCAGCAAGGCATTTGGGGAACATAAATTCCACTAGGAATTAGTCATTCTAAATTGCTTTATTTGGTTTTAACTTAGAATAGAACCTAAATTATTCAGCTAGGGAGGGGGAGGGAGGGGGCAGGAGCCAGTTCCAGGCCTGGCATCCACCTCACACTGTCACTATTAGGAGAGCAGTGACATCTGTCTGGGGGTGGCCTCGGGAGCTGGTGGGCTGCCCGAGACCTTCTGGATTTGGTAAAAGCCCCCTGGGATGTGAGACTTAAGAAGCACGATTTCGCATCAGCAACACACCCATGCCTTCTACTCTGTCCCGGTTCGAGAAATGATGTCACTGTTCTCTCATCTTAAAAAAAAAAATCTCTCTAACGGGGTGTGATGGTACAATCCTGTAATCCCAGCACTCAGAAGGCTGAGGCGGGAGGATCGTGAGTTGGAGACTAGCCTGGACTCCATAGTGAAACCAAGTCTCAAAAATAAAGCAAAACAAAACAAAAAAAATCTTTTCCCTCAACCCCCATTTTACTCCAGCCACTGTTAGCTTTGTTGCTATGCTCTGACAAAACTCCACACTCCTATCCCCCGCAGCCCAGCTTGCCTCTCTGGGAGGCTTCCCTGACTGATCCCACACTAGCTACGCACCCGGCCTACAGAGTCACTTCCAGCCCTCAGCCAGCACAGCACAGCTAGGCACACAATTCCTTACTCCTGTCTTTTCGCAAGATCTTTCTTACTTTGGCTGGGTGGATCCCATATCTGCTTAGCCTCCTACCCCACTGGTTGGTCCATCAAGATCTTCTGCCATCTCCCTGACAGTCTCCTGTGGTTGGGTCTCACAGCTCAGACCTTGGACCTCTGTGCTAATTCTCTGGTCTACTAGCTTTCAAATTATCACTTTATCAATAACCCCAGGATTTCTGTCTCTAGGCTAGGACCCTCCTTAAACCGCAGATTCACATGCACAATCGCCTTCTGGATTTTTCTACTTCGACGTTCAGATAGACATCTGAAAATGATTTCTAGCAAAATGTATTTCTAGCATCCCAAAGCTGAGGCAGGAGAATAACCGATACATTTTCCTTAAAAAAAAAAAAAGAAAAAAAGAAGTCATGTGGTGGTGGTGCACATCTTTAATTTGAGCACTCAGGAGGCAGATGTAGGTAGATCTCTGAGTTCTGGGCTAGCCTTGTCTACAGCAGCCAGGGATACACACAAAATCCGTGTCTTGGAAAAAAAATTTTTTGCGCGCGTGTGTGTGCACGTGTGCATGTGCGTGTGCGTCTGTGCGTGTGGGTCTGTGCGTGTTAGTTCCAGGTGCCTACAGAGGTTTCAGATCCCTTGGAGCTGGAGTTTCAAGCAGTTGTGAGCTGCCCAGTGTGAATGTTGGGTACCAAACTCTGGTTCTCTGGAAGAGCAGCAAGTCCTCCCCCCCCCCCACCCCCGGAGCTGGGGACTGAACCCAGGGCTTTGCGCTCGCTAGGCAAGCGCTCTACCGCTGAGCTAAATCCCCAACCCCGCAGCAAGTCCTTTTAATCACCAAGCCATCTCTGTAGCTTCATGCTTCCTTCTAAGTCAGTGTATTCATACGTGAAGTGGGTACCATGTCTCCAAGAGAACTCTGGTAAGCTGGTATGAAAGAGAATTAGACGTTCCTAAGCCTAATGGACGGTGAGCACGCTGGTCCTGATTCTAGGATGCCCTCAGGTTCTGTCCTGAGCTGGAACCAAACCTGCTGTGGAAGCAGAAATAACAGGAATAGTCTAGGATCCCGGCCAAGACAGAGCAGTACCTGTACTTTGTGGGTGAGCTCCGTGACCACTGCCTCCACCATCGGGCCTTACACAGTGAGCACAGAGAGAATAAGAGCTGTTCTAGCAGGCAAATGAGGTGTTTGATGAGGATATAGTTCCAGAACACACCAACTTCCCATTTTGTGTCTGAAGTCCCCGCTTGGATTAAAGACTTTTTCATTTGCCATGCTGGGAACTGAACCCAAGATCATGCACATGTTGGGGAAGTACTCTACCCGACTTCCAGGGTATCACTGGGGGATTCTAGGCGGGGCTCTACCACTGAGCCACGCCCCCAGCCACTCACTGGGGGATTCTGGGCAGGTGCTCTACCACTGAGCCACGCCCCCAGCCCCTCACTGGGGGATTCTAGGCAGGGGCTCTACCACTGAGCCACGCCCCCAGCCACTCACTGGGGGATTCTGGGCAGGTGCTCTACCACTGAGCCACGCCCCCAGCCCCTCACTGGGGGATTCTGGGCAGGTGCTCTACCACTGAGCCACGCCCCCAGCCCCTCACTGGGGGATTCTAGGCAGGGGCTCTACCACTGAGCCACGCCCCCAGCCCCTCACTGGGGGATTCTAGGCAGGGGCTCTACCACTGAGCCACGCCCCCAGCCACTCACTGGGGGATTCTAGGCAGGGGCTCTACCACTGAGCCACGCCCCCAGCCCCTCACTGGGGGATTCTAGGCGGGACTCTACCACTGAGCTACATTCTCACCTCAAAAACTTTTGCTACACTATGCCTGACTTTCTTTGTCTATTTAAAGTTATTATGTTGAAGTCAAGGCTCCGCCACACAGCCCAGACTGACCTTGAACCCACGCTCCTTTGTCTCAGCCTCCTGGATGCTGGGATCACAGGCGTGTGCTCTCACGTGTTCAACGGGATTTCTTGACTAGACATTGAGTGTGGGATTTATGGGGTGTTCAGATACCCTTCCTCAGCTGCGTGCCCTGTGGGAGACAGGAATATCCGGGGTCTGAGAGAATCCAGAACAGCCCTGGGAGGTGTGCTTCCTGCAGAGGCCTGATCAGCCCTTCAAGTTGGCAAGTAATTAACTTGCCTAATTAAGGCGTGCAGGCACAGGGCTCCTACTGGGGTGCTCCTGGGGAGCAGTGACATCCACCACTGAAAGGGTCTCGGGCTCTGTGGAAGCTGCACAGCACGGGCGAGAGAAGATTAATTAAAAAGCAGGCTGAGGAAGCTGTGTACCCTGGGAGTAAAGGCCTCCGTGAGCACCGGGGAGGGCTGGGGGCGGGTGTCCCTGGATGCAGGTGGGGGGTATGTGTGAGAAACTCCGTCTCCCCATGGATGGAGGATGCCTCATCTATTTGGGGTGGGGGATGGGGTGGGAAAAGAACCACAGCACCTATTTGCTGATGGGCTGTTTTGCGCGTACAGCATTAGAGTTTGCTGGAATGCCGGGGCATCTCTTCTTGTCCTCAAAGCACAGGGATGGGGGTAGTGGTGGTGGTGGTGGTGGTGGTGTGGGGCGGCGAGCTTTCTGTGGGAAAGGAAGAAGGTTCTCAACTCTGCCACAGACCTCCTAATGAGAGGCTCTTTTCCAGAGGGCTCCCCTACCCCGTCAGAGGCCAACAGAGGCCTTCCGAAGACTTAAATGGGACAGGCAGGTCCGCAGCAGGTCCGGACAGCAGCCACCCCTGCCACAGTCTTTTTTTTTTTTTTTTGGTTCTTTTTTTGGAGCTGGGGACCGAACCCAGGGCCTTGCGCTTCCTAGGTAAGCGCTCTACCACTGAGCTAAATCCCCAGCCCCCCTGCCACAGTCTTTAGAATTGCTGTATCCCAATGGCTTCCACCCTTCGGCCTTTGACCTTGATTGTTCCTTGGGCTATGTCTGTCTCTCAGCTCTGTCCTTGTTCTTTGCAGCTCTACAGAGGGCAGAGGAAGCCGCTACCTGTTGCCTTCCCCATGTCCTTGCCTGGACACTTTGCAACCTGGGAGGTTGCTTTCTCTCCCCAGAAGATGATAGCCCCCCTCAGTGTGGAGCCTGTTTAGAGCAGGCTCAAAGTTCTTCCTCCAGCAACTGCTAAGTGCCCTTTGTATGCCTGATGCTGTCCTGTGTACCACAAGTGATAGTGTGGAAAACATGGGAACATGGGGTCCCTGCTCCCTTCAGGGTGACTTGCAACCTCATAGGTAGGGTTGGGAAGGGTCTGGAAGGAGGAACCAGGGTGTTCCAGGTGGTACCCCGTGCCATTTTAAGACAAGGGTAGAAGAGTAGCACGGAAAATCTTCCTGTCAAGAGGACTTCTAGAACTTGTATGTTCAAGTCCCAATTCCTGTTACTTTAGAATGTGATGTATTTGGGGATAGATTCTTCCCAGTACTAGGGATGGAACTCAGGTACTCTCAAATTATAGGCAGGGGCTCTACCACTGAGCCACACCCAGCCCCTCACTGGGGGATTCTAGGCAGGGGCTCCACCACTGAGCCACACCCCAGTCCCTCACTGGGGGATTCTAGGCAGGGGCTCCACCACTGAGCCACACCCCAGCCCCTCACTGGGGGATTCTAGGCAGGGGCTCTACCACTGAGCCACGCCCCCAGCCCCTCACTGGGGATTCTAGGCAGGGGCTCCACCACTGAGCCACACCCCAGCCCCTCACTGGGGGATTCTAGGCAGGGGCTCCACCACTGAGCCACGCCCCCAGCCCCTCACTGGGGGATTCTAGGCAGGGGCTCCACCACTGAGCCACGCCCCCAGCCCCTCACTGGGGGATTCTAGGCAGGGGCTCCACCACTGAGCCACGCCCCCAGCCCCTCACTGGGGGATTCTAGGCAGGGGCTCCACCACTGAGCCACGCCCCCAGCCCCTCACTGGGGGATTCTAGGCAGGGGCTCCACCACTGAGCCACGCCCCCAGCCCCTCACTGGGGGATTCTAGGCAGGGGCTCCACCACTGAGCCACGCCCCCAGCCCCTCACTGGGGGATTCTAGGCAGGGACTCCACCACTGAGCCACGCCCCCAGCCCCTCACTGGGGGATTCTAGGCAGGGACTCCACCACTGAGTCACGCCCCCAGCCCCTCACTGGGGGATTCTAGGTAAGTGCCGATGGATTCTCGTTAGTGTTCTGTCACCGAGCCACATAACCTCTTTGTTGGAGAATTTGTATGGTTGCTATCAAGAGTCCCAGTGGAGAATGAGTCAGAATTATCAAAGAGTGTCCTCATTGACCTGTTCAGGGCTTCTCAGTCTCTGTAATTCCCATAGCCCAGGGAACTGAGACTGCAGGGCAAATCCACCCCCACCTCTACTCCAGATCTGTAGAGAAAGAACACAGTCATACCAGAAACTGTGAGCACTTCAGGACCAGGGTGGGACTGGCAAAATAGTGTGTGGACTGCAACTTCTTTTCTTGACATTAGGACAAGCTACTTGTGTTCACTGAGAGGCTCTGTTCCCTCCTTTGTAATGTGCTGGTCACAATGTACTCCGTGTGGGGACTTTTGTGCAAAAGGAAGGAGAGAATGGGGACACAGCCAGGTCAAGTGCAAACCCTCTCTGCCTCACAGCTATGCGATACTTGTAGTTTTGTGTGTGCATGCGTGTGCTTGTGAATGTATGCCCATGGCTATGTGTGTCTGGGGCCAGAGGTTGACGTTGGATATATTCCTCTATCGTTCACTCCTCATCTTACGTCTTTAAAGATTTTATCTTTATTTTAAATTATATGTATGTGTGTGCGTATGACTGCGGAGGTCAGAAGACGGTATTGGATCTCCTGGAACTGGAGCCCCCTGACGCAGGTTCTGGGAACCAAACTCAGGTCTTTTGCAAGAGCAGCATTTGTTCCTAACCGCCCTTTTGAGACGGGGTTTCTCATTGAAACCCCCGCTCGGTGATCAGCCTACGCAGCCTGCCTGGCCAGTAAACCCCAGGCATCTGCTTGTCTCTTGTCTCCCAGTGCGGGGTTATAGACACTTGCCAACACACCCGATTTTACTGGGATCCAAACTCAGGTCCCCAATCCTGCTTGGCAGGCACTTTACCAATGAGACATCTCTCCAACCCCTAATTACATTTGAAAGATCCTTTTGGGCATGTCACTGTTTACTGTGCATCCTCCTTTCTCTTGTTAAATGAAGACCAGCTGTTAGTCTGGGGCCCCTTGGGACCACATCTGCCCTTGACCGGTACTGGCAGCTGCTTTTTAAAAGCAAAACAAAACAGGGCCAAGCCCGACAGACTGACTTCATCAGTGATCCTCACACCGCTCTATCTCTGCCAGACACAACCTGCTACTCGAACCAATCCCTAGCTGTTACACGTACACCGACCCACAGCCTCAAAGGAGCCTTGGTTTGTACCACAGCAGCCCAGCTCCCAGAGCAGAGTACGTGTTTGCCTTTGATTGAAAAATCAACAGTCTGGTTTTCTCTAACTTAATTTAGATATGAGTCCACAATTTGTCAGGAGATAAATGAACACGGGGCGTTAGGGGAACACAATTAAATGCTCTTTAGCTTTCTGCTGGGAACAGATGCGTAGTTCCTAGCCCTTCCAAGCTGTTCCCTGTGCAAGTGAGGGCGAGCTATGGGTTACCCACTCTGCATGGTGGGAAGAGAGGGAGGGGAGGCTACCTCTGGGGCTGTGTCAGCTGGACACTCTAAGTCACTTCGGGGAAAGGTCCTGCCTAAAGACAGCAGTGGGGCTGGAGAGATGGCTCAGTAGGTAGCTTTTCTTAAAGAGTCACGAAGACCTAGGTTTGATACTCGAACCCATGTGGCAGCATCCATCTGAACCACAGCACTGGAGGAGGGGCCAGGGCCAAGGAGAGCCCTGAGGTTTGCTGGTTAGCCGCTGGTACGAGCCCCAGCTTTAGTGAGAGAGCCCTCCGTCTCGGAAAAGTGAAGTGGAAGATAACTGAAGATGCTGGTACCATTCCGTGATCTACATGAGTGTGAGTACATCCACACACACATGCACAACACACATGCATGTATGCACTCATACACATGCAAGCACACACACTTGACACACACGCTCAGAGACACATACATACACACAATTGAACACTTACAGGCTCATAGAACACATACAACTACCCCACCAGCCGAGAGGACTTGATTTTGCTGGTTGCACTGGAACACCTATGGCTGTGTGTCCAGATTTGTCCCAGCCCAGATTGGATGCTTGCCACCTGGACTTTTGTCCTTGCCCCACCCACAAACCTCCAATAACCAACCCCTAGATCCAGAGCTCAGAGATTAAAGAGATTCCCTCCTCCTCCCAGATAGTGGCCGATGAAACCTCGGGTTACATGAGACTTTGAGCTGGGGAGAGGCAAGGAATTGGGCTCCTTAGAAGGTATTAAAATGTAGCCTGGAGAAGCACTATCTATGACAATGGCCTAGATAAAGCCCTTGTGGGAGTCTCAGAGGGGGGCATGCCATAGCCAGATCAGAATGTGTGTGTGTATGTGTGTGTATGTGTATGTATGTGTGTATATGTGTATGTGTGTGTATATATGTATGTGCATGTATGTGTGTGTATATATGTATGTGCATGTATGTGTGTATATATGTATGTGCATGTATGTGTGTATGTGTATATGTGTATGTGCATGTATGTGTGTATGTGTATATGTATGTGCATATGTGTATATATGTGCATGTATGTGTATATATGTATGTGTGTATATGTGTGTGTATATTTATGCATATGTGTGTGTATGTGTGTGTGACCTGTGAGTCCCGGGGATCTGCTTGTGTCCACCTCCCCAGAACTGGGTTTCCAAGCATGTATATCCCTACACCTGTATCTTGTTTTAAAATAGTTTCCAGGTCTTGAACTCAGGTCTTCATGTTTGCATAGGAAACACTTTACAGACTGAGACACCATCCCAGCCTCAGGATTCCCTCAAAGGGACACAGTGGCCCTGAGCTGACACAGTTCCATGGAAGGATTAGAGTTTCCACTAGGGAAGGATGTTTCCATGCCTAGACATGGCTGTGAGTGGGGATCCGTCCTCATTATAATTCATATCCCAGCACCTTGCTGTGTGACCTCATCTGGAGAGCCTTTAGATATTTATAATGAAGTCATTCAGGCAGTGCCAGTCCAATCTGATTGAGGTCCTCATTAAAAGGGGACATCGGACTAAGCACAATGACGCACGCCAGTCATCCCAATATGTGAATGGCTGAGGCAAGGGGAGTGGGGTTCTGAGCTGAACCTGGGCTACATCGTGAGACTGTGTCTCCAGAAAGAGTAAAACAAACAAACAAACAAACAAACAAACAAACAAAAAACAGACAACACAGGCTGGAGAGATAGTTTGGACAGTAAAAATGCTTGCCGTGCAGGCAGGAGGCCCTAAGTAGGAGGACCTATATAAAAAGCCAGACTGCACACTTGGGATCTCAGCATGCAGAGACAGAGGCAAGAGGCTCCCTGGCACTGTGTCGGTTGGCCTCAGCCCACCTGACATGCACCAGGCCAATGAGAGACCCTGTCTGAAAGAAGCAAGGTGGACCGTGTTCTGAGGAATACGGCCCAAGGTTGACCTCTGGCCTTCAGAAGCACACAGACACAAGCGCATATGTACACACAAAGAAAAGGTGAATTGGTTGGCTTTTCAACAACAGAGGCAGTAAAATTAAGGTAGGCATTTGGATGTAATAGGCATGCTGTCTGGGCTGGGAAACATGGCAGAGCTATGAAGACTTATTGCTGCTTTTGCAGAGGACCTGGGTTCAGTTCCCAGCACCCATTTCACACAGCCCACCTGTAACTCCAATTCCAAGGGATCACATGTCCTCCTCTAGCCTCTGAAGGCACCCACAGATGTATGAGAATCTCTCTCTGTCTCTGTCTCTGTCTCTGTCTCTGTCTCTGTCTCTGTCTCTCTCTCTCTCTCCTCCCCAACAAATTTTTGAGCCACCATGTGTTTGCTGGGATTTGAACTCAGGACCTCTGGAAGAGCACACAACAAATTTTAAAAGGCTGATGTCCACAGAGAGAATGCTAGGAATCTTGAAGTTACTTGATCACAGGTACATCTGGGACCAAGGCTTGGTGTAGGATCCGTCCTTCAAGGCCCCTGAAGGCAACAGCCTGGCTGACATATCGCTCTTGAACTTCAGTTCCTCAGGGCCGGGAGATGATGGATCTCTGTTGTTTCAGTCCTACCTACTCCTAAGCTTGTACTGTTTCTGCTCCAGCAGCCCTAACGAATGGATGCATGCTGAATCAACGGGGAGAGACGGGATAATGCAGGGAGGATCCTGGGATTGATTTCCAGCTAAGATAGTAGTGGGTGATGTTTCCTTTTGACTTTCTGTCTCCTCACCCACTTCTAGATGTGTGTGTGTGTGTGTGTGTGTGTGTGTGTGTGTGTTGCCAGTGTAAAGTAAAAGCTACAAAAAAGGAAAAAAAAAAAGAAAGCCAGGCATGATAGTTCATGCCAACCAGATGGAATCAGGATGGAATCATTCTCGACTACATACTACATAGCATGAGTTCAAGGCCAACTGGGTTACACGAGACATAGTCTCAAAACAAGACAGCAAGGGAGCCAGAACAAGGACTGGGCGATTAAGAGCATTTGTTACTACTCTCGCAGAGGATCCCGTTCAGCTTCCAGTACCCACATTAAGCAGCTCACGACCTCTTATAAGTTCAGCTCCAAGAACTCTAACGCCCTCTTCTGGCCTCCAGGAGCCCCTGCACTCCCATGCACACACCCTACACAGACAGTCATGTGCGAGCACACATAATTAAAAACAAAAACAAACCCCACAAGCAAACCACCACAAAAGCCAAAGGAAAGACAGTTAACTAATTAAGAACCACTCTCCGGGGCTGGAGAGATGGCTCAGCCGTTAAAGGCTAGGCTCACAACCAAAAATATAAGAGTTCGGTTCCCAGCACCCACGGCTGTCTCTCCAGCCACCATATAAATATAAATATATATATACAGATATATAATTTGAATTTTTTGAAACTTTAGCTGTGCTGTCAACTTTGGAAAAAAGTATCCCCGTTTACTGTGTTGAGTTGGCACTGTACAGAAATTAACAGCCATATTGGTCTAGAAATGTTGAACTTAAGTTTTTTCCATTTGTACAGGGGTAACACACTGTATTAAATATGTAAGGTCTTATCAACGTGGGTTTGATTACAAAAACTAATAAAGTATTTTCTAAATTTAAAAAAAAAAAAAAAAAAAAAGAACCACTCTCCGGGAAGGCACAGATACTCTTAGGGGTAAGAATCTTGACCTTGCTGTTTCCAGTGTCTGGGGACTGCCTGGCCAGAGCACTTAGGCCCACCCCACAGGAGCCCTGGCCCCATGACACGGTGATACTATTTCTGCCTGTGTTAACCACAGAAGTGATGGGTGACTCTACATCGAGCTGACATACACTGGTGTTGCGCAATCTCTGGAGCTTGTGAGTCATTCAAGTGACTAACAGAAACGGCAGGAGGACTGGGGAGCCCCTGGCCTCACCACTGGAGGGGGTCTTATTAGATTTGCTTTAAAAGGTTTATTTTTACTTCTCTGTGTGTGCCTCTCTCTGTGTCTCTGTCTCTCTTCTGCGTCTCTTCCTCTCTCTGTGTGTCCGTCTTTGTCTTTCTGTGTGTCTATACCGTCAGAGGTCAGGAGAGATCCCCTAGACCCGAGTTACAAATGGTTGGGAGCCACCTGACAACGGGGTGCTAGGAACTTAGGCCCATTAAAAGAGCAGGAAATACTCTTACCCCTGAGCCATCTTCCCACCCTCGCTTTTTTTTTTTTTCTTTTCTTTTTTTTCGGAGCTGGGGACCAAACCCAGGGCCTTGCGCTTGCTAGGCAAGCGCTCTACCACTGAGCTAAATCCCCAACCCCTTGATTTTTATATTTTAGTGCTGGGATTGGAACCCAGGACCTTGTAATTGTAGGCAAGAGTCTGACACGGATCTGCATCTCCAATCTATGCAACTGCATCTAGGTAGACATGTACATATATTTTACTTTTTTTTGATGCTATTCTTCCAAGCCCTTTAAAAATTGTTCTGATACATTTTTATTCATTTGTTCTGCGGGTATGTGGGTGTATGTGGGGAGGGCCCACATGTGCCATGTCGCAGGGGTAGAGATCAGAGGACAACTCATAGAAGTCAGCTCTTTTCTTCCACCACGTGGGATTGGCAATCGAATCTGTCTGGTTGGGCTGCAAGTGCCTTTAGCTGCTAAGCCATCTTGTTGGTCTATTTTAATTCTTTATTTTTACTTCTATTTTGTCCGAAAGAAGCTAGGAAGCCCAGACTGGACCCTGGCTTCGGTCTCAGGAGTGCTGGCCTATCTATGCCACTGTGAGCGGATGTCTTAGATGGAGTTCAGTTAACTGACGACATGCCTCTTCACCACCAGGGGGCAGTAGGGAGCGCATGGGGGCCAGCTCAGGTGGAAGAGTCCCCCTGGAACTAATCAGTGCTCATAACTCAAATGAGAGGGAACACTCCAGACAGCTCATTATTAGGGCATTGCTCTCCTCTGCTTTTTCAGAGTTGGACAACTTCCACTCAAGCACAGCAAAAAGCTGATAAAAAGGCAGCGCAAACCCCTGTGGGTGAGGGGGAGTCTCTCCATTTCCCATATTCTTCTTAATTCTTCTTCTATAATTTATTTATTGGCTTATTTGTTTACTGAAGCCCCTGGGACTGATATTAGGGCCTTTCACATACTAGGCAGGGGCTCTACCACTGAGCCACGCCCCAGCCAGCCCCTCACTGGGGGATTTTAGGCAGGGGCTCTACCACTGAGCCACGCCCCAGCCCCTCCCTGGGGATTCTAGGCAGGGGCTCTACTACTGAACCACACCCCAGCCCCTCCCTGGGGATTCTAGGCAGGGGCTCTACCACTGAGCCACACCCCAGCCCCTCACAGGGGGATTCTAAGCAGGGGCTCTACCACTGAGCCACATCCCAGCCCCTCACAGGGGGATTCTAGGCAGGGGCTCTACCACTGAGCCACACCCCAGTCCCTCTCAGGGGGATTCTAGGCAGGGGCTCTACCACTGAGCCACGCCCCCAGCCTCTCCCTGGGGATTCTAGGCAGGGGCTCTACTGCTGAGCTATAACCCCAGCCCTCTTTTTACTTTTAATTTTAAAACAGAGACTCCTTAATTTGTCCATACTGATTTCGAATTTACTCATTAGCCCAGGCTAGTCTTAACTTTGGCATCATCCTGTCTCAGTCTCCTGAGTAGAAGGGATGGCATTATTAGAGCTTATTTCCTTAGAATTAGGAGTGTTACAGACCCCAGATGAAATCTGAGACCCAAAGACGCCTTCGTGGTTCAGTAATTCACCACATAGCAAAAAGTAATCAGAGGGGGTTGGGGATTTAGCTCAGTGGTAGAGCGCTTGCCTAGGAAGCGCAAGGCCCTGGGTTCGGTCCCCAGCTCCGAAAAAAAAAAAAAAAAAGTAATCAGAGATGATGAGCGCTACCTCACACTCCATTGCCAAGCACGCTTACCGCTGTGTGGCATCATTAAAGCGTGGGTTTTAGGACATCCTGTCTGCTCCTTCCCGCGTGGCCTGGATGTCTCATGGTGATGTATGAACGACTTCTTCTCATTGCGCCAAAGCCAGCCCAGGGCTCCCATGAACCCTATGATCACTGAAATAAACGTGGAAGACGAAACGCACCCCCCAACTACCTCCTTGGAAAATTAATTTTCCTCGTTGTAGGGAAACAACCATTTTCTGAGTGGTTCTGTGTCAGTGCTGAGGAGGGTAAAGGCCTGAATTGTTATTTTGTTTTTGTTTTGTTTTGTTTTGTTTCCATCTTGATTCATCCGTTGGAGTCTTCTGAGAATTCCATTTTGAAAATGTAATTGACCATACACAAAACAAAGGCCGCTGATGGCTTTGTGAGCGAGTGCGTGCGCGTATACAGTATTTGATGGGATAATTTTACCGCAACTTAATTACAACACGGTATATGGCATTATCAATTCGTGTCCAATTAGGCTCAAGCCATCAACCTCCGAATTCATTATGAGGTTTGTTCAATCAAACCCACGGATGTCAAAACCAACACCGTTATTCCAGAACAAAGATGTTATCACCAGGTAATTGAGCCCTCCGATTCCCATTGAAAGGTGGGCGTGCAAACTTAAAACTAGTTAACTAAGGAAGTCACTGCTTCCCAATTCACAGAGGCATTCGTGTAAAATCACAGCGTAACTCACGCAGCCACAGAGAGGCCATTAAGGAAAAAGCAGGAATAAAATAATAAGTAGTGCCTTGCTGAAGGAAAGACAGAGGAGCAGAAAGGTTCAGAGAGGAGCTCCAGCCCTGAGCCACCGCTGCAGGAGATATTTAGAATGAGGTGCATGGGTCAGTTATGTATTCTGGCTTTTAGTTTTTGTTTTTGTTTTTCTCTAGGAAAGTGACTGGAACTTAACAACTGGTCACCAATATCTTGTTGTACCCTCCTTCCTAATTCACGAAAGCTGCATCCCTGCCCTTATGCCTTTGTGGTCAGACTCTCAGAGTGTGACATAAAGTAGTGGCTTGTATCACTTTTAGGTGAAGGAACTGAGGAGGTGGGGGAGGGAAGTGAAGCATTCTCTCTGTAAATATTCCAGCAGAGGTCAGGACTGGCAGCTCCATGATTCTCATCACAGAGACTCAGAGGCTGATGTAGGATCATAAGTTTTAGTCTTGTTTGGGGCACAAAGTGAATTCAAGGCTAGCCAGGCAGCTTAGTGAGACCAGGTCTCAAAATAAAAAGTCAGAAAACAAGGAGAAAGAGAGATGGCTCAGCCGTTAAGACTTAAATCTGCTCTTCCAAGGTCCTGGGTTAAATTTCCAGTAATCCAGTGGCTTACAACCACCTATACTGGGAACTGATGCCCTCTTCTGGCATGCAGGTGTACATGCAGATAGAATGCACATATATATTTATTAAATAAATAAATAGATAAATAATTAAATATAAAAACGGTGCTGGAGACATGGCTCACTGGTAGAGCATTTGCCCAGAATCCCCGTGAGGGGCTGGGGTGTGGCTCAGTGGTGGAGCCCTTGCCTAGAAATCCCCAGTGAGGGGCTAGGGTGTGGCTCAGTGGTAGAGCTCCTGCCTAGTATGTGATCCTGCCAAAAGGCCTGGGGTATGTCTTTCCATAATCCCCCAGTGAGGGACTGGGACATGGCTTAGTGGTAGAGGCCCTGCCTAGAATCCCCCAGTGAGGGGCTGGGGGTGTGGCTCAGTGGTAGAGCCCCTGCCTAGAATCCCCCAGTGAGGGGCTGGGGTGTGGCTCAGTGGTAGAGCCCCTGCCTAGAATCCCCCAGTGAGGGGCTGGGGTGTGGCTCAGTGGTAGAGCCTCTGCCTAGAATCCCCCAGTGAGGGGCTGAGGTGGGGCTCAGTGGTAGAACTTAGAAGCCACTAGCAGTCTCCTGCTCCTCCCCTGTCTTGATGATTGATGATCTTCAGGCACTCTGACCTACTGGCTGCCCATGTGTATGAATGTGTGACAGTACCTCCCCTAGGCTCTTCCTGCACGAACTGGATCTGTGAGCTTCAGAGAAATCATTACTGCATCAAGTCACTTAGCCGATAGAGTTATGTGTTAATGCTCAAATCCTCTCTTATACCGACTAATAAATTTTTTTTAAAAAAATGTGGTAGACCATAGAAAATGCATCTGTTTGTGCCAACTATTTGCTCTCTGGAACGATCTTTTTTTTTTTTTTTTTTTTTTTTTTTTTTTTGGTTCTTTTTTTCGGAGCTGGGGACCGAACCCAGGGCCTTGTGCTTCCTAGGCAAGCACTCTACCACTGAGCTAAATCCCCAACCCCTCTGGAACGATCTTTGATGAACGAAGGTCAGGGGTCTCTTACAGCAGTGAGGATCATTTTGATTGACTGGTTGATACACAGATCTGTGTTTCATTGGCATCTCTGGGTATAGTCAGTGTCCTAAGTTTTATGTTTTTAAAATGAAACTTGCCTTCCTCCATCTACTGATTTGTTCCTTCCCTCCTGTTTGCCTGAATTAATATTTTCTTTTTTAAAAAGTACTTTTCTTTTGTTTTAAAATTATGTGCGTTTTGTGCATATGAGTGCAGGTACCGGACAAGGCCAGAAGAGGGCGTCAAATCTGGAGTGACAGGCTCTTAGGAGCTCAACATGGGTGCTGGGGAGCCAAACTCAGGTCCTTCGCAAGAGCAGCAAATGCTCTTAATTGATGACCCACCTCTCTAATCTCATTCATTCATATTTTCCGAACCCCGGGGTGTGTTTATGCTTAGAGGTGGCAGGGCAATAATACACTTAAAATTAGCAAACTTTCATGTTCATGAAATACCCTAACAAAGCTGATCAAAACAGAGAACATTAAGTAAAAAGTAAAGAGAGAGAGAGAGAGAGAGAGAGAAAGTTGGAGTCATAATGACAATGAGGACAGACCTGTCATCAATGAGACCCAGTAAGAGATTAGGAATATTCATTAATAGAAGCTGGGGAGATGGCTTAGTCAGAAAAGTATTCTCTGGGTGAGCATGAGGACCTCAGTTCACATCTCTAGCACCCACATAATAATAAAATGTTGAGTGTGTCATCAAGTGTCTATAACCCAAGTGTGGGTAGGTGGATTCCTGGGTCATCTAAACCAGTGAGCTCCATCAGGTCACCAGTGAGCTCCAGGATCAGCTGGAAGTCCTATTCTGTGTTGGTTTGAATAAGACTGGCCCCCATAGGCATACATGTTTGAGTACTGGACCTCCAGTTGGTGGAACTGTTTGGGAAGGATTAGGAGGTGTGGCCTAGTTGGTGGAACTGTTTGGGAAGGATTAGGAGGTGTGGCCTAGTTGGTGGAACTGTTTGGGAAGGATTAGGAGGTGTGGCCTAGTTGGTGGAACTGTTTGGGAAGGATTAGGAGGTGTGGCCTAGTTGGTGGAACTGTTTGGGAAGGATTAGGAGGTGTGGCCTAGTTGGTGGAACTGTTTGGGAAGGATTAGGAGGTGTGGCCTAGTTGGTGGAACTGTTTGGGAAGGATTAGGAGGTGTGGCCTAGTTGGTGGAACTGTTTGGGAAGGATTAGGAGGTGTGGCCTTGTTGGAGGAGGTTTCCGCTGGGGGCAGGGTGGGGGGCTCTGAGGTTTCCAAAGCCCAATGCCATTTCCAGTGTGCTCTCTGTTTCCTATTTGTGGGTTGGGATCTGAGCTCTCGGCAGCTGCTCCAGCACCATGCCTGCCTGCTGTCATTCTACCCACCACGGTGGTGATGAACATTCATCCTTTTTGAACCGTAAGTCCCCAAACAAACTCTTCCTTCTAAAAGTTGCCTTGGTTGCCATGTTGGATCACAGCAATAGAAAAGTAACTAATGTATCATCTCAAAAAGAAAAATTGGGTGAAGAGTGACTAAGGAAGAGCCTTACATTGACTTCTGGCCTCCACATGCACACACAAACGTGTGCATGAGCACAAACATGCACACATGCATATTTGTACAAGAGCATGTACAGACAGACAGACACACAGACACACACACACACAACTACTGATTGGTTATGCTAATGATATTGCTTCAGGTCTCTGAAAATACCTTGTTCTGATTTTAGACTTTGGTTTAGTGGGTGTGTCCCCCCCGCCCAAAGAGTCATGTATTAAAGTCTTGGTCCCCGGCACATTAGTGCTCAGGGGTGGGGCATTGGTTGGGTCTCGAAGGCTCTGGCATCATCTGACTTCATTGATGGAGTCATCCCTTGATGGGTCACAGCTGAAAGGACTGTTAGGTGGTGACGGACATCTAGGAGCTGAGACCCAGTTGAAAGGAGTAGACTCTTGAGAGTCTAGATCTTCCCTTGATCCTTCCTTTCTGTCTCCCTTCTCCCGGCTTCTTGTCAACCATGACGTGAGCAGTTTTGTACCACCGCAATGCTTCTCTCCATGACAGTAACAGAAGCAACGGAGCCCAGTGACCAAGGACTTAAACCCTTCAAACTGTGAGTCAAAATAAAACTTTCTTCTTTCAAGCTAATTCTCTCAGGGATTTTGTTCTAGCAGTGGACGGCCAATCAGCAGTGGGGGATGATTTTCTCTAATGTGGGGTCAATTTTGGCTCATCTAGAAGAGCTGGTAAAGTCCCCAACTGGGCGGCCGTAATCTTAGCAATGACACACTAGCTTCTCAGGACTGGCAAACATACACATTCCTAACCATGAGCCTGACAGCTCCCTGGAGCCTCTTACCCCATTAACAGAGAGTAATGGCTGACTCTAGCTGACTGGGGCTGGTTAGTCTTGAATAGCAGTCATTAGCTTTCACTGTCCTTTGTCATTACAAAGGACACCGTTGGAAAGTTCAGCAGGGCCACTTTGCGACTTGGCTCTTATGAAAAATCATACCTGTCTCCTGGCAGCAGGGCCCTCCATATGCCTAAACCAAACCGGCACTTGTAGGTACACCCTGCCTCCTGGGGAGGGATCCAGAAGTAACCTTGTCTGGCCAAGGAAAGGAAGTGCAGGCTAGCACACTCTTTTGGATAGGCTGAGACTCTTTCTCAAAGAGGGGCAGGAGGCTAGAGAAATGGCTCAGTGATTAAGAGTGCTTGATACTCTTGCAAAGGAGCGGAGTTTTGTTCTCAGCACCCACACTGGGCAGTTTACAACAGCCTCTTATTCCAGTTCCAGGGATCCAACACCCTCTTCAGTGCTACCTACACATATGTGACGTGCATGTGCACATGCACACACGTATACACGGAGAAACAGTTCTGTCGTTAGACTTTTATCTGGCTCCCTTTTCTCCCATTTTTACAGCTTCAAAATATTTACTTTTATTTTTTAAATACAGAGACCGTTTTCCTATGTCAGCAGCACTATGTCTATTTGCCCCACCCCCACCCCCTTCCAACTGTAAAACCCTCCCTGGAGCCTCTATGTATGAACGCGTCTGGAGTTATTTGCATTCTGACAGCTTAAATCAAATATTTTAACGCCAGTCATGAGGAAGGCAGTAAAATGCACTCCTGAGCCTCAGCCCAAACAAATAATAATAATAAAAAAAATCCCTCACATTGAAGTAATAAACAACAGTAACACTGACAACTCATTAGAGTTCAGGATTCATAATCATGATGGACAAGTATTTTAATAAAAAAGGCAGAAGGTGATGAGAAACCAAAGTAGGTTTTTCTTTTCTTTTCTTTCTTTTTTTATTTGGGCCTCGTGATTTTCCCCCCATGATTAGTACTCTTAGGGTGCAAGAGTACTGGAGGCATCTTGGTGTTGATGAGAAAATATGGCCAGGGAATGTACTTGTAGGGGCATAAGAAGAAGGGAGATAAATACCAGCAGGAGGGAGAAAGCAGGCGCTGCGTGGACATGAGTCATGGCACGGAGAAGACCTCCTACAGCTTCTTTTCACTACACACCCACCTTGTTTCTGGCCGTGTTAGCCTCCACGCAGGAGAGAACCAAGCTGGTTCAGGATTAGCCAGAGTGCTGCCTTGATGCTGCCTCTGTGCTGGGCTCTCCCTGGGAGTTTTAGGTCCATGAACCAACGCATTTGCATGGAGTGGAATAACAGATTACAGTGGACGCTCCCTGACCCATACCCTCGGTTTTTGTTTCAACCTGCATCTAAACAATGATCAGAAACAATGATCACATTTTTTTTCTACATTTTTAAAAATTTCTTTTTAATCCTCTCGCTTCTTAAGTTGTGGGAACAAGCAAAATACGGAATTTGAAACCAAAGCAACCGTACCATTAGGTTTTAGGCTAACAACGTTAAATGATACATTCATTTTATTTATGCACATGTGTGCTTCTCTGTGTGCATGTGCACGTGTGTATGGGTACCCACAGAAACCAGAAGAGGGTATTGGATGCTCTGGAGCTGGTCTTATAGGCAGATGTGAGCCATCTCACAAAGGTGTCAGTTGAGGCTGGTGTCATACAAAGGCTTGACCAGAACTGGAAATTTTGCTTCAAGTTGGCTTCTCAGCAGGCTTAGCAATAGATGCTCACAAGAAGGAGAGGCCTCAATGTCTCACTGTGGAGACCTCTTTGTATCAAGTGGAGCACCGTCACAGTATGGCAGCCGGCTTCAGATGAATGATCCAATGTGGATGCCATCATGCCTTCCGTGACTAGCATTTGCTGTCACTTCTGCCTTGTTCTGTTGTCCACACAGTTCTGTTCATTGTGGAGAGGCTACCACAGGATGGATCCTGGGTGGGGTGGGTGGGGGGAGTTCACTGGCACCAGCTTGGAAACTGATCACTATGGATACAAAATATCTTCCCTCAGCTCTCCCTGAACTGAAAAGAAAATACTCTGAGGAACATTGTGTCATGTTACCACAAAACCTTCTCTCCAACACCCCATATTGTTGTTAACAGGGGAAAGAGAGAAGAAAGAGAACAGGTTCTACACCATAGCTTTTGCTATGGAATGAGAATAAATATGTTCTATATTCAAGCAACGAGACAGTCACTCAGCCATTAAGAAAAACACAATTATAAATTTCACAGGTAAACGAGTGGATCTGGGAACAATCATCCTGAGAGATATAACCCAGGCCCAGAAAGACACATATGGCATGTATTCTCTCATTTGTGGATGTTAGCTTTGAATCACATGCAAGGCCCAGGGGAGAGGCTGTCCGAGGTAGGGGAGATAGGGTACCCTGGCATAAAGGGTTGAAAGGGAATCATGGAATAGCAAAGAACTAAAAAGTCGGATGGAAGTGGACTAGTGCGGAAGCTTCTTTTTTTTTTTTTTTTTAATTTTCTTTTTTTCGGAGCTGGGGCCCGAACCCAGGGCCTTGCGCTTGCTAGTCAAGCGCTCTACCACTGAGCTAAATCCCTAACCCCGTGGAAGATTCTTAAAATATATCTATACATACGCTTAAAAAGAGTTAAAGCGGGGTTCCCCAGAAACAGCAATATGGCTACTAGACACCAGAGGCTAACAAACAAACAGAAAAACAAACAGCTAAGTCTCAGAAATGGCTTAACTCTCCTAGAGCTGTTGGCCAGTGAGGTCACAAAGATCCACAAACATTTATAGTCTATTGCCAATGTTCTTGGTTACTCTCCAGAATTTGATGTGGTAAGATTATGTTGCTCAAGATACCGCACACTTGAATCATGGGACATGGAGAAATCAAGCTGGTGCTGACCTGGAAGTACTGTGGTGCTGACCCGGAAGTACTTTGGTGCTGACCTGGAAGTACTGTGGTGCTGACCTGGAAGTACTTTGGTACTGACCTGGAAGTACTATGGTGCTGACCTGGAAGTACTGGCTAACTTTCATAGTGCAGGAAGATACTAGCTGAGGAGATAAGTAACCATCGGCTTCACCCAGATATGAATCTTTATGTGCTTCAGTAATGACCAGCAAACAGGCCTAGCAAAACCGTGCCTGTTAGTGCAACCGTGGCACAAATGACATGTAGTAACCAACCATTTTCTGACTGGGTTTGAGGCCTGTTCTACAAGATAAAGCTCATACCTATTACCATAATCGGGCCAGGAACCTATGACTAGACAGTTCAGAGACCCTAGGAGAGAATCTGATGTTATTCTGCTAAGTGGACATAGTCTCCCTCTAGGGCTGGTAGAAAAAAAAAAAGGCAACGTTTCCTTCCCTCCATTCTTAGCATCCTCAACGTGTTCCAAACATTTATGGCCACGTTTATGCTAAGCACCTCCAACCACCCAGGATGGGATGACGTGGGAGGCTTTTAAAGCCCGATGTGAAGACATTCAAAGTCCGTCATTACCTTCTCCCTCCACCCTGGAGTTAAAGCACCCGGGTTCTGTATCTGCACAGCTTCTGCCACGGGCTAATTTAGCTGTGATTTGTGACGAACATTTATGGTTTAATAAAGTGACTTTCCAGTTTCTGTGTTTATCACAGCTCGAGCACGGAGTCTCGCTGGGGAGGCATCTGCTGCCGATTATTATTAAAATAAAAAACACTTTTGTGAGCTGTTTTGTCAGGCCCTTTCAAGAGAGGCTCAATCTCCCTTAGTGAAATGGCAGAAGAGAATACATAGAGGAGGCTCCAGGAGATAGGGAGGCTTACACCAGATGGAGGGAGACTGTTGGTTAGAGTCTTGCTGGGTAGGGAAGGGAGCAGGGAGGACTGAGTTGTGGCCAACACACAAGGACCCTGAGCAAATCTCTCTGACTTCCTGGTCCAGTGGCAAACTACATGACACCCCGTCAGACGCTAGAAATGTCACCACTACCCTAGCCGGTTCTCTGCAGAGTACATGGGTCTGGGGGTCAGACGTATGGTCTCACGCTTGCACAGCAAACGCTTTATTGCCCGAGGCATCTCCTCAGTCCTTATTGTTTCCTGATGATACATACCCAGTTCTGACTATGGTGAAGGAGAGAGAGAGAGAAAGATCAGGAGTTCAAGGTCATCTTTGGCTGTGTAATGAGTTCTAGGCCAGCCTGAGCTACATGAGACTGTATCATAAAACAAAACCTTAAAGTTGTAATCGTATAAAAACAAGGACACTAGGTGCCCCCTAGTCCGGGTCAGACTCCCCTGTGTGTAGTACGTATGTTACAGGTGAACTGTTTGGATTAATGGGTAACCTCGGCCATAACCCTCATCTTTTACTCTGTTTGAGGAAGGATCTCTTTGTTGTTTTACCATTGAGTGTGCTACTAGGGAGTCTCCTGTCTCTGGCTCTGGCTTCCCATAAGGCTCCTGGTGTTATAGTTGCAGTCTAACATGCTAACCCATGTCTGGCTTTTATATGAGCCCCGGGGATTTGAACTCAGATCCTTATGCTTGCAGAGCAAGTGCTTTTACCTGATGATTCATCTCCTCAGCCTCATGAACGTTGTATATTCTTTACAAAATGCCTAGCTTGTGCAGTCCTTGTCGTGGGGGTATTCTTCCTCTCCCCCTCCTCTTTCTCCTCATCTCCCTCTCCCAGTAGGGTTCCATATATCCCGGGGTGGCCTTAAACTTGGTATGTGGTTGACAATGACCTTGAACTCTTCACCCTCCTATCTCAACTTCCCAAGAGCTGAGATCCCAGATGTCACCACCACATCTGACACCGTGGTGCCAGGGGGCAAACCAAGCCTTCGTGCTTAGGTGAGCGCTCTGTCGATTGAACTACATGCCCAGCCCCCTTTGATCTCTTATCTGCCTATCTTGTCTTCCTCTTCTCCCCACCCCCATCCACTCTCCTTTTATAGAGAGACATTTGCAGTCTCACTACTGCACATCTTCTGCAGCATGAAATTAAAAATAAAAGCTAATGAGTCACGGTATCACCAGGCTCTGGCTCCCTGGGAGCCCAGAGAGTTGGGGGTGCGGCGTGGGGCGTGGGGAGGGACTCGGAGCAGTTTCAGGGGCAGCTTCTAAAGAGCTGACTGGGTCCCATCCACTGCTTCACCAGCAGGCTAGCTGGACACCCTGGGGTTGTTAACCCCTGAACGGAGTGAGTGAGGACCTATTGGGATGTTTTTAGCATCATGATTTTGGCGAATAGGCTATTTACCTCCAAGTGTACCATGCATTTCCCCAGATACCCCTGTGGGCCCCCCCCTCCATTTTCTTGATTCCCTAAGTCATTCAAGTGAGGTTGCAGATTGACTCACAGAAACCTGCAAACGCACAGCCTGTTAGTTGGAAAGCGGGGCTTTCGGCCGATACTTGAAGTAGGATTTATCTCGCGAGAGTTTCTGCCGATACTTGAAGTAGGATTTATCTCGAGAGACTGACGATGTAATGGGTGAAGGAGTTAGCGTCACCTAGGATAGAAGGGACAGGTGAGTTTGGCGAAAGTGGAGGACTGGCCTGGAGGAAAGACATCACGTAGAGCCTGGAGTCAGAAGCGGGGGCTGGGGAGATGTCTCAAGAGGTAAACGCTTGTGTGAGCATGAGGAACTGAGTTCAAATCCCAGCAGCTGTGCAAGAGCTGGGCGTGCTAGTGTGTCCCTATAAGCCATGTGCTGGGGGATAGGGACAAGAGGCTCCCGGGAGCCGGCCAGGCAACCTAGCCAATAGAACAATAAGGCTCAATGAGAGACCTTATCTCCAAAAGTAAGGTGGGGAATGGTGGGGGAAGACACGTGGTATCAACTGTTGCCACGATGTGCGGGTGAGCGCATTCATATGCACACACACACACAAACACACATACAGAGACAGACACACACATGCGCAGACACACACACATGCACGTGTGCACACATACACACACATCAGAAAATGTGCACACTTGGGGTTGGGGATTTAGCTCAGTGGTAGAGCGCTTGCCTAACAAACGCAAGGCCCTGAGTTCAGTCCCCAGCTCCGAAAAAAAGAAAAAAGAAAAAAAAAAGAAAAGAATATGTTACACTTGAGAAGACATTGTGTCCAGTGGGGAGGGTTGAAATGCTACCCCGACTGACTTGCCTGGATACTCAGAGCTTGCACCTTTGCATTCCTGATTCCTTCTCAGGGATCAGGGCGGTTCACACCACAGGGGTGGTAGACATTTCAGGGACAGACCCCACCCCCTTGCACCTGGTTGGTGAATTTGTTGAGGCTGAATCAATCAGTTGCTCCTCGATGGGAATCGGACTCTATTTCTCTGCCTCTTTCTGCCTGTCTGTCTGTCTTTCTGTCTTTCTCTTGATGATATTCCGATGCTTGCCCTGGGTCTCCGATTCCTATGGGTCTCCCGCTGCATGCATTTGGAAGCTGGGTTTTTGAGTTGCTCATTTAGGAAAGAATGAAGGCCTCTTTGGGATGCAGGTTGCGATTATTAAGGCACAGACAAGGAAACAGAGCCAAGAGCTGGCATTTGTAAGAAAAGCAGGAATTGAGGTATTCGCTTGCAGCCCAGCATATCCTGGCTTCCACTAACCTCGCCCGTCTGTTCCTGCTTTAAGATTGCGTGTCTGCTCTAGCAGGGATCTATTTGTCATCAGAACAATTCTTAGATCTGTCAAAATAATAATGGGACCTTCCTCCTACCCCACCCCAGAGCTGCACATAAGTTCTGGTCAGGAAAAGCAATGTCTGCCCTCAAAGTCTCCCCCTGAGCTAAGTAGGGCAGCATTCATCAAGGAGCACACAGACATTGTTTCATTAAAAAACAAAATGGTAATGTTGAGGGTAGAGTTCAGTTGGTAGAGCCTTGACTAGCACGTATAGAGCCTTGGGTTCCCATCCTCAGACGGGAAAAAGACAGCCAAGGAGACAAGCTTTCAGGCACACTGGTGAGGGAAGGTGTAGGTTAGGTTGAACTCTGGCACACTTGTGTTACTTGACGGGAGAAGACACACCACTGTGGGTGGCACCATTCCCTAGGCTGGGAATCCTGTACTGTATAGAAGGAAGAAAGGGAATGGAGTGCTAGTGCGCACTGTATGCTTCCAGCCTACGAACGTGCTGTGACCTTGGAGCTTCTGCTGCCTTGACTTCTCCTGTGTCGTGTCTTACCCTTGAACTCAGCCTTTCCTAGGTTCCTGTTGTCAGAGCATTTTATCACAGCTACAAGAAAACTAGGTCCGTGGGTCAGAAAGTGAATTTGAATGCATCAGACTGCTGCATTGGACTGTTACTGCCACGTCTTTCATCTCTGCCTATTCAATTCCTGAACCAGTTTGTGTTTGTTTCTGTTGCGTTGTGGATCTGTACGTGTAGCCCAGGCTAGCCTCAAACATTTAATCCTCTTGCCTCAGCCTCCTGAATGATGGGATTTATAGGTTTGTGCCACCGTGGCCAACTATGAACCACTGTTTCTTTTTTTCTTTTATCTAAACATAAAAAGGGGCTGGGGAGATGGCTTGGTCAGAAAAGAGCTTTCTGGGCGAGCACGAGGGCCTGAGCTTGACCCACAGTACCATGCAGCATGCTGTGCTTAGAAATCTCAGCACTGGGAGGCAGACAGATGAGTGCCTGGTGCTCACTGGACAGCTAGCCTAACTGGATTTGTGAACTCCAGGTTGAGTGAGAAGACCCTGCCCCAAACAATAAGATGGGGAGGGACTGAGGAAGACACCCAGTGTTAACCTCTGATCTCTGTACACACATGCTTGGGCACCCACGCACAGGTGTACACCCATGCACACATAACATAGAGATGGGAAGACGTGTGACTCTGAATTCTGTCTCAGTGCAGCAGCCATGGTCCTTAGCAACGCTCACAAAAGCATACAGGGAAGAAAAGACAACCCCATTCGTCTCACGGAAATGCAACTGTAAGACAAATTTTGCTTTTATGCTCAATAACTATTTACAAAAATGTATAATGAGTAGGCTTTGATAAATGGGACACCCATAAATGTGCTGTTAGCTCAAGCCAGGAAAAAAGTTTAATTCTAGAGCTTTATACTCACAGGTAATTAAAAAATGTAATTTTAACTTATATACTTTTTATTGTTGAGAGAATTATGAGGGGGTGATTAATAAAATATTAGCAAGCATAAAAATATATTGCATTAGGAGGCCATTCTGTAGGGGAAATGGGATGGAAATATGAGTTCAAGGGAAGAAAAGAAAATTAAAAAATTTTTTTGACTATTAAAAAAAGAGCTGGTGTGTACCCTTTAAGTAAGGAATGACGGATACTGCATTGCTCTCGTGTGTGGATTTTATTGACTGTATTTGGAAGAGTGATATGACAGCTTCATTTTTTCCTAAACGACAATGTTTACAATAGATCAGCGCTATCGTCCTTTGCAAGGATTTAGACTAAGGAAAAACTCTGGGTGCCAATTAAAGCCGAGGGGATGTTAAGTATTGAAATTCTTTGTGGTGGAGGAGTAATAGTGCCTGCTGTGAATAGACTGGGCCTGGTGGTGCTCAGGAAGCTGGGGGTGGGGCAGGATCGCAAGGAACGGTCTGCCTGGAAACGGCACCTTCCAGGCTACTGGACATTTTAGGAGAACCTGGATCCAAATCAGCCCCTCCCTAGAATCCTCCAGTGAGGGGCTGGGGTGTGACTCAGTGGTAGAGCCCCTGCCTAGAATCCCCCAGTGAGGGGCTGGAATTTGGTTGTTTACTCAGTACTGAAGAAATTGGGAAACACCATCCTTCAAGAGCTTCTCAGAGCTTTCCTTTTAATGGAGATTTTTTTTTTTTTGTTTCTATATGATAGAACAATAAGAAACTTGTTAGAACGGGATCATTTTGCCTAGACTATATGTTCCTTTATAACTATCCAAATGTCTCCATAATGCGGAACGAGGTGTAGTGGGCCGAGTCTTCTGTGATTCCGATCCCCTCAGAACACAGAAGGCAGCTCTGAATTTTGAAACGCTGAGAAACAGCTGTTCGTATCTTTAATGAATTCTCTTTGCTACGCGACAGAGATCATGCCTCGGTAATTACAGCATCCATCAGAGTATTTCCTTGAGATCCTTAAGTATGTTTTCCATTCTGAAGGAGAGGGGCCTGCACAGAGAGTTTCTTCGTGCATGTTCTGACTAATTTCCCACTTCCACAGGAAATACAGATCTCACCTCGGAACGACTCCACGGTGCTAGAAGTGAGATGGCTGTGGAATTATGAGAGGGCTCTCCTTCGGGTGTCAAAGGGCCAGCTTGAGCCTCTGAACACACCCAGATACAAGTATTTTGTTGTTGTTGTTGTTGTTATTCCGGCTCCCTTCCTCCCTCCCTTCCCCCTCCCCACTTCCCTTTCCTTCTGGCCCGTTTGCTTGCTTTCTTAAAACAGGGTCTCATGGGCCAGGCCCTCATATTCACTATGTGGCCCAGCACGACCTTGAACTCTGCCTCCATTCCCTGAGTTCTGAGATTACAGACATACACACTGGGTTTCACGCTTCAGAGGAAACCTAGGCCTACACATGCGTGTCAGGCCAGACTTCTCCCAACCGAGTCATATCTCCAGTCCACAAATATTTCACTTTGTGCCACGGAAAACACTCATCATTAAACATTAGTTCTCACCGAAAATCATTTTCAGCAGTTTTCAAGCGGCATCTGGAATATTCCATTAGAAGGGAATTAGCCTTTTCCTTTAATTTCCAATACTTAATGTAAGTGAGAGAGTTCTGTTTCAATTTATTATGAACTAGCTAAAGGATGCTCTGAGCCATCAAGACGTATAATCACGGAGCTGTATGAAAATTAGTCTTTTTTTTTTCACTTAAAATATTGTCTGGCATGATGCTTCAAAAATACATTCGAAGGAGAAGCCCCCACCTATGAAGGTTTATGATTCTGTAACTGTGATAGCAGTTAGCCAAACAAAGAGCCGCTTACATTCCTCGGCTGACGCTTCAGGCGTGCGAAGCCACTTCCAGAAAACGTGGGAGGCTCTGGCGGCAGCGGATTGCTAAAAATTCCTCCATCGTGGTTGATTCTCAAGTGTGTGGTCGGTAAGTGGCGGGTCATATGCATGACTTTTGTTTTGAAAGGAAGTCAACTTCTGTTGATTCTGAGCTCCGAGATGGGGCTTCCTGTCTTGCAAACCGTTTATGCAGCTCAAGCTGAACTCGTGGATCATCAGTTCTGCAGCCAATGAGCAACGGATCTAAACAGTAAAGGGGACTGGGGGCCTGCTTAGAGCAATCTCCTCAGCCCAGGGAGTCCTGAGGGGAAAGAGCTCAGTGGAAGTGTTCTCCTAGAATACCTCAGTGTGGAGCGAGGGGCTCAGAGCATGGCTTAACAGTGGAATGCTTGCCTGGAATGTGAGAGGCTTGCAAACATCATCAGAGCACGGGACATGCCTGTCATTCTAGCACCTCAGCAAGTGGGGGCAACAGGAATGGAGTTCAAAGTCATCCTTGGCTACACTGTGAGTTTAAGGCCTGGAGCACATGAGGCCTTGTCTCAAAACAAGTAACACCAGAAACAGGAAAAGGGGGGGATTAGGAAAAGGGGGTTAGGGGAGAGAAAGAAGAAGGTAAGGGAGGTGTCAGGATGGCTCAGCAGGTGAAAATTCTTGTAGAGCATGTGAACCGGAAAACCTAAATCCAGTCCTACTCAAGCGGTGGAAGGAGGGATTTGACTCTAACCTCCACACTTGAGCTGTGGCTTGTGGGATGACTGTGTACACACACACACACACACACACACACACACACACACACACACACACAGGCTTAAAAAGAGAGGGGAGAGACACAGAAATAAAGAGAGAAAAGACATAGAGAGAGGTGAGTAATGTTGCACTGAATCTAAAGAGTTTTTGTTTTTTGAGATAACCTCCCACCAGGTAGACCAGGCTAGCCTCGATCTTGTAATCCCCCTGCCTCAGCCTCTTCAGTTCTGGGATTCCAGGCTTGTCTAACCAATCCCCATTTCATCTTTGTACTTTTGAAAAATAACTAGGGTCGCTACAATTCCCCCCTGGACTGTAAGGTCCCCACCTCAACATCTTTGCCTTGTTTGGGACAAGAACCCCTGAAAGCGCTTTGGGCTTGTCAAACTTAAAAGGGAAGAAATTAAAATATCAAGGCGGCAGGAATGAGTATTTAAAGCACGAAGTGTGCCCAAACATCAGTCTGAGGCTGAGAATCAAGCCTGACTTCCTTGAAACTGATGTTAAGAGCCCGAACGCTCCCCTTTCATGAAGGGGCTGCTTAAATATTGCATGCCGGGACCCCTCTCCTTAGGAATCACAGCCCGCCGCACTTCATCTCACGCCTCCATCAAAGGCTGATGGCTTCATCACAGATTCAGAGGGTGCGTGTTGCGGGCCTCCTGGGGGACAGCTAGAGGAATTAACATTTTTATCACGCAACCGATGAAAATGTAGGATAAAAATAAGGCAGGCACGATGGAGGCAGAACACGCAGCTAGAGCAGGCAAGCAGGAGATCCACGCTGTGGCTGGAACCAGGATGGGCTTCCGGGAGGAAGTGGAGGACTGACCCCATTTAAGAACCGTCGTTAATACGGCGATGGGGTCTGGTGCGGGGGCTCAGTGTGGAGCGTCCCCCTCTGGCTGATGTGTTTAAACATTTAGTCGCCAGCTGGTGGCGCTGTTATGGGAGGTTGTGGAATCTTTAGCGGATGAAACATGGAAGCAAAAGAGGTCACTGGGAGTGACTTTGTGGGGAAGGGGTTTCCAAGACAGGGTTTCTCTGTGTAACGGCTCTGATGGTCCTGGAACTTAATTTGTAGACCAGGCTGGCCTCAAATTCACAGAGGTTCCCCTGCCTCTGCTTCCCCAGTGTTAGGATTGTGTCTTGAGTGTCAGGAGTGACCTTTTAAAGAAGAGGTTTATTTTTAACCGTATGTATGCGTCCGTATCTCTGCATGGGTATGCGCAATGGGTGCAAGGGAAATATGGACCCCGGGAGCTGAAGTTACAGGTGAGCCACCCAGTGCGGGTGCTGGGAACAGAGTTCTAGCCCTCTGCAAAAGTCATCTGACTCTCCACAAGTGAGTGAGCTGTCTTTCCAACCCTAGGCTTTGAGTTTTAAAAACTTGGGCCCCGTTTTCTATCAGCTCCCGGCTTCCTGATCAGCCCATGGGTTAGCAATCAGCTTCTGGCTCCTGCAGCCATGGTGGTTTGTATCCCCGCAGACTGTGAACCAGAACAAACCCCTCTTCCCTTAAGTTGCTCCTTGTCAGGTATTGGGTCACAGCAAGGAGTAACCCAATGTCTTCATTCAGCCTCTGGCTAGAATCAGCCCTTCTGTGAGGGTGTGTTGTTTACTGCAGTGCCTCAGAGAATGCCAATAGCGGTGAGAGGGAAATGAGACAGGAAGGGTGTCCAATAAGATAGGTTGGTGACAAGCCTGAAGTGGAAACTCCTAGTTCTTTGGAAAGTTAGGTCAAATGTTGTTTTGCTGGGGCACACAGGGGAAAGGATGTGTGGGATGATGTCACAGGTGAGGCAGGTACAAGATAGAAGGAGGCCTGTCATTGGATGAGAAGGAAGGATGGGCGGGGAAAAAAAGGAAGAGGAGGAGACTGGAATGAAGAGAGAGGAAGAGAGGAGGAGGAGAGGCTGAGTAGAGTAGCTGTGCAGGATGATGGAGGCTGACGTTAAGATTCTGCTCTGTGTATTTACAGGTTGTTATCGATGGAGAGAAACCTGCCATTTCTGTGGCCTCACCTCAGGCCAGTTGGCCAGCCTGGTGTTTTTGTCAAGAGTGAACTACAGTTGCCTGGTGTTCGCCTGAAAGGACTGATCTGCAGCTGCTGAGTTGCATTTGGTGTTTGCTAACGGGACTGAACTGTTGCCTGAGAAGATCAAGCCCGGCCCACAAAGAACTATGGCTGAACAGTTCCACTTTCCCCATATCCTAATAACTTCTCTTCCACTACCGCTGCTGGGTGGTGGGCTAGAGGAGAGGTTGAACTCTTACTGAAAGTAGGTTGCAAAAAAAATTTATGCCTACGCAAACCAGCCTCTAGTGTGGACAATGGGGGTTTCCCTCCTATGGGGCAGCCAGGAAACCTGAGAGCGCTCAATCACTTCATCCAAGCATGAGCAAGCCCTGCGTCTGTGAGCATGTGAGCAAACTAGGCATTACTAGACTGTTGGTCAAGCATTTTAGGGTTTGGTTTGTTTTCTTGGGTGTTTTTTCTTTCTTTCTTTCATTTTGAGACAATGTATCTCAGGCGGGTGGCAAACTCACTCACTATGTAGCTGTCCTAGTTTTTCTGTTGCTGTGATTAAACATCCACCGAAACCAGGGTGGGGAGGTGGGGGGGGATGGGTGGTGGTGGTGGTATTTCATCTCACAGCTTGCAGACCATGAGCGGCAGAAACTGAGGCAGCAACAGTGGAGGAAGCCTGCACACCAGCTTGCTTTCCGTGACTCATTCGGCTACCTTTCTAACCTACCCAGGGGTGGCACTGCCACAGTGGGCTGAGCCCTCCTGTATCAATGTCCCACAGACAGGCCACTCTGATGGGGTGATTCCTCAATGGAGAGTCCTTGAGCCCAGGGCTTCGTGTATGGGAAGCAAGCACTTTACCAAGAGAGCTACATACCCAGCTGGGGGTTACTTTCTTCCTTTCACTCCAGTCCTGCCAAAGGACATCGCCCCCTGCATGCCCCAGCTGTCAAGGAAGAGCCGGATAAAAGGCCAGCAAGCTGGCTCAGTGGTTAGGGGTAATTGGTGTTAAGCCTGTTTGCTGACTTTTGTACACCACGACACCCATGCTTGCACGTGTGCATGGACACGAACCACAATACATGTAATCCTTCTTTCTCACTCTTTCTCTCTCCCTCTCCCCTCCCCCTCCCTCTCCCCATCCCCCCCTCTCTCTTTTAGGCAAGAGCTCACTGTGTAGCCCTGGCTGGCCTGGAACTTGCTCTGTAGACCAGGTTTGGGCAAGCAGAGATCCACCTGCCTTTGCCTCTGGATTGGTGGGATTAAAGGTGTGCACCTGACTAATAAATGTTATTTAAAAAAAAACTGAAACAAGTTGGGTAGGGGTGGCGCAAGCCCACCCCAGGGCAGCAGAGGCAGAGGCAGAGGCAGAGGAGAGGCGGAGGGAGGCAGAGGCAGAGGGAGTGGGAGAGGAAGGGGCAGGGGCAGGGGCAGGGGATAGGGGCAGGGGCAGGGGATAGGGGCAGGGGATAGGGGCAGGGGATGGGGCAGGGGCAGGGGCAGGGGATAGGGGCAGGGGCAGGAGGCAGGAGGCAGGAGGCAGGAGGCAGGAGGCAGAAGCAGAGGCAGAGGCAGAGGGATCTCTCTGAGTTTGAGACCAGTTTGGTCTATACAGTGAGTTTCCAGCCAGCTAGGGCCACAGAGAGAGATTTTTGTCTCAAAACAAAAGCCAGATAGAGAGATGTAGATGGTGCCAGGCAGAGGCATGGAGATGGTCTTGCACCAATGGCTGGCACCCAGCTGGACTCAGCTCTTTGCCTATGCTTCTCAGGACACCTGAGGGCACCGAACCTGGAAGCAACACATGAGCAAACTGAGGCTCTTTACCATGAAGGAGAGTGAGATCAGTGAAGTCCTTGTGCCAGCGTGGAAGGACTGCCAGGTGAAGACGCCTCTTCTCATCCTCATCACCATCCTCCAACATCATCCTCCCTCACCATCCTCCCTCACCATCCTCCATCACCATCCTCCCTCACCATCCTCCAACATCATCCTCCCTCACCATCCTCCATCACCATCCTCATCACTGTCCTCCCTCACCATCCTCCCTCCATCCTCCCTCACCATCCTCCCTCACCATCCTCCATCACCATCCTCCTTCACCATCCTCCAACACCAATCTCCCTCACCATCCTCCCTCACCATCCTCCATCACCATCCTCCCTCACCATCCTCCCTCCATCCTCCATCACCATCCTCCCTCACCATCCTCCCTCACCATCCTCCCTCACCATCCTCCTTCACCATCCTCCCTCACCATCCTCCTTCACCATCCTCCATCACCATCCTCCCTCACCATCCTCCCTCACCATCCTCCCTCACCATCCTCCCTCCATCCTCCATCACCATCCTCCCTCACCATCCTCATCACCATCCTCCTTCACCATCCTCCTTCACCATCCTCATCACCATCCTCCCTCACCATCCTCCCTCACCATCCTCATCACCATCCTCCCTCAACATCCTCCAACACCAATCTCCCTCACCATCCTTCCTCACCATCCTCCCTCACTATCCTCCCTCCATCCTCCATCACCATCCTCCTTTCATCCTCCATCACCATGCTCTATCCATCCTCCATCACCATCCTCCCTCCATCCTCCATCACCATCCTCCAACACACTCTCCTTCCTCCTGAGCCTCTCCCTTAGATAGACCTCCTGAGAAGTCTCCAACAGATTTTTAAGTCCTAAATGGGGAAACTGGACACTTTCTTTGAGAAAGGACAGACACAGCCATTAAACTTGAGAAGGCCAGGAGCAGAAAAGGCTGGACCAGACTGCATGTCAATCATTGAATGAATGGATAAAAACAGAGCAGGGTATTCACAAGTCTGGGCTCAGGAAGAGAGAGAGGGATGGAGGGAGGGGGGCGTGGAGGGTTGGAGGGAGCGAGAGAGAGAGAAAGAGACAGGGAGACAGAGAGAGACAGAGAGAGAGCCCATCCAAGACATGGTATTCTGCGTTCTGGTGTGCTGACCAGCAGGTGCAGAATAAGAACTTTCTTCGAAGTTCCTAAATTACTAAAGTCTACATTTGCCAAAGAAGACCACATGGCAATTAGGATTCTGATTGAACATTCCTAACCAAGGAAGAATAATCTTACATTACAGATGAAGCAAAAACGAAATGCCACATCCCACATCTGGAGAACTTCGTCTCATGACAACACATGCATGATGTATCTGTGTTTATGTGTGCGGGACACTGAAAGGCACCCTGGTTCCCTGTTGAGGAGGCTTGAATCCCAGAGACCCTAAAGGGATGGTGGGAGTTTTGCCTGACTCCCAGGAAACCGGGCCCCTGTCACTAGCCTCAGCCCTCCATAGATTTCTGGCCATCTGTTACGTAAGGGCAATGCCCCAAGCCACTCCACAGGTAGAGGACTTGTGCTCAAGACAGATCTCCTTTATAGCAAGGTACCTAAAGGCCTGGAGGCTTAGCCAATGAAACTCTTGTTCCCAGACACTCCTCCTGCAAAAGGTATTCAATCTCAGGTTCACCTGAGAAGTGGGGTACGGTTTTACTCATCTACTTTCTGCCGACAATAAATGTCCTAAAACCATGGACTGCCTCTTTTCATTGGGATCCGCCGTGAGGAGCTACAGAGAAGGCCTTCTCCTACAGAGCAGCCACTGTCTAATCTCCGGAAGAAAGCCTCCCTGTGTTTCCGGCTAGATCCACTATGGCCCCCACTCCATTCTCAGCTCTTCCAAGTCATCCCAGTGGCACTTGGATGCCCAAGAGCCTGAGAATCAGAAGGCCCTGGCCTCCTTGCAGGCCTGGGGATCCTCTAGTCAGCTCTGGCTGTGTCCCGTGCTCAGACTGTGCTTTCCCACCCCAGGAGCGGTGTCCTGAGGCTTCCCACAGCCTGACACCTGCCCTGAGGAGGCATGCGGTAAGCTCAGCCAAACTTAACCCTGCCTCCCCAAGCCGCCCGAGCCCTGTAGTGGAGCAGACACGGGTCACCAACTAACCCTACATATGTGTGTGTTTATGTTTTGGCTGTGCTGACGATCAAATCCAGGGTCCTTTGCAAGCTAGGCGGGTGCCACTGAGCTACACCCCCAAAGCCCATGCCTGGGGAATTCTGGGCAGACACTCTGGTTGAACTGTGCCTCTAACTCTTAGCTGGCACAATCCAAGCTGGTATTTTCCCACTGTGATGGTTATGATTGGTTTTCAACCTCACTACATCTGGGATTGACTAAAACCCACGCGCCTGGGTACACCTGTGAGGGGATTTTTTCTTAATGAAAATAACTTAAAAGTCTTTATCCAGATCTTTAGAGGTGGGAAGACCCACCTTTAATCTGGACCACACCTTCTGATGGCAGCCTAGATAAAGGACGTAGAAGAAGGAAGCTTGCTCTCTCTCTGCCTGCTGATTCTTGTTCACACTAACAAGTCTGTTTCTTCAGGATTCCAGCCTAGACTGAAGACCAGCTGAGGCTTGCGGACTGAACAACTACTGGATTCTTAGACCTTCTATTGGTAGATAGCCGTTGTTGGGCTAGTTGGGCCACAGGCTGTAAGTCACTCTAATAAATTCTGAGTGTGTGTGTTTTTGTGTGTATATGTGTGTGTTTCTGTGTGTATGTGTATGCTTCTGTATGTATGTGTGTATTTTTGTGTATATGTGTGTGCTTCTGTGTGTGTGTTGAGAGAGAGAGAGAGAGAGAGAGAGAGAACTGCTCTTCTAGAGAACTCTAATACAATGACAAAGCCACACACACACACACACACACACACACACACACACACACACACACCCGCTTTTGTCTTTTTGAGATAGGGTCTAATGTAGCCCAGGCTGGCTTTGAACTCACAGTTCTCTTTTCATCTCTTCCACAGTGCTCCCTGTGGTGGTTTGAATAAGTGTGGCCCCCATAGACTCATGTGTTTGAATACTTGGTCTTAGAGAGTGGCACTATTCGGAGTTGTGGCTTGTTGGAGAATGTGTGGTTTTGCTGAAGGAAATGTAATACTGGAGGTGGCCTTTGAGGTCTCAGAAGCTCAAGCAATTCTCCCGCTGCCTGCGAATCTGATTGAACGTTTTTGTTGTTGTTGTTTGTTAAAGATTTATTTGTTTTACAGTATCACTGTCCTCAGACACACCAGAAGAGGGCATCAGATCCCATTACAGATGGTTGTGAGCCACCATGTGGTTGCTGGGAATTGAACACCAGACCTCTGGAAGAACAATCAGTGCTCTTAACCACTGAGCCATCTCTCCAGTGGGGTGTGTGTGTGTGTGTGTGTGTGTGTGTGTGTTTAATAAGAGTTACCATGGTCACGGCATCTTTTCACAGCAATAGAAACCCTGAGAACTTCCCTTCTCCCACTCCTCATTTCATTGTTTATTCTTGAAGTTCAATCCGTTTCCTCTTAAACTACTCACAGCCTCTCTCTCCTGGTGCCTTATAAGAACATGTGTGTCTGAATTTTTACTGGGTTAAGGAACAGTCGCCGTCCTGAAATGAATTCACGCGACATTTTGTTTGCGATCTGACTGTTACTGGCTTCTTCCAGTGGATTCAAAGACTGGAGGCTTCTGTGGGGAAAGGGAAGGAATTGCTTCACTTCCGCACATATGATGAGATATTATTCACCCGTAAAAAGGAACAAGCGACTGGTTGATGCTGCCCTGGGTGTCAGCCTTGCAGACATGCCACAGGTGAGCAGGCAGGCGTACGGGCCATAGAAGGTATGATTTTGCTTATACCGAATATCCACAGCAAACAGAATCTTGGCAAAGTAAGGCAGATTGCCGGCTACCAAAAGCTTACAGAAGAGCTAGGAAGTGAGTTCTTGCCTAGCGGAAGGGGCGCGTGTATGTTTGTTTTGAGACAGGACTTCACGTAGCCCAGGCTAGTCCGAAACTTCTTATGTCACCAAGTATGACCTTAAACTCCTGGTCCTCCTGCCTCTACCTCCTAGTCCCCGAGTCAGATGTTTCCACCACACCCACTGTCTGTGGTGCTGGGGATGGAATCCAAGGCTTCACTGGGTTGCTAGGTGAACCTTCTACCAACCTTGTCTCCAGCCCCTTGTCAACAGATTCTTTGTAGGGAAATAGATTTTTTTGGAAACAGATGGAGCTGCCATTTGTACAATGTCATGAATGCTTTTAATGCCAATGAATTTTGCCCTCAAAGCAGTTAACATGGCAAAGTTGATATTTTATTCATTTCACTACATTAACATTTTTCTAACGAAAATTAATTAAAAATTAAGAAACCATTGAGTGTGGAGATCCCATCACACGCCTCCAGATCTATTCCCTTTCAGAAACGAGAAAGATGCGGCAGAGGCCGGCCTGTCACCGGCCTTACTGGTATTGCATGTTTGAGGCCGAGTTACATGATGTGCCTGTGCTCTCTTGATTTCTCGATCTCCCTGTCTCAGCCTCCCAAATGCTGAGATTAACTATGAACATCATCAGGTCTGCCCACCTTTTTTCTTTCTTCAGTCTTGAGCCAGAGTCTCACTCTGTAGCCATGACAGGCCTGGAACTCACTACATGGTCCAGACTGGCCTTCAACCTACAGAGATCCACCTGCCTAAGGCCTCCAGAGTTCTGGGATTAAAGGGATATACCATCATGCTTGGTCTGGCCACTTCTTTATTTAAAAAAATACTATTTGGCTTGGGAGATGGCTCGGTAGGAGGGTGCTTACTGTAAAAGCACAAAGATCTGAGTACAAATCCCTTGAACCCATGTAAAATAAAGAAAGAAAGAAAGAAAGAAAGAAAGAAAGAAAGGAAGGAAGGAAGGAAGGAAGGAAGGAAGAAAGAAAGGCCATTGTCCTGGTACTGTAATCTGGGTCAAAATGCCCATGGCTAGGGAAGTCATAGGTTCTGGGAGCAGAATGCCCTCTTCTGCTTGTTTTTCTAGATGGTTATGTTGTCTAATTGCTTCTGAATACTTATGTTTATGCCCATAGATTAGTGCTGCCCTCAACCTTGGGAGAGACATCTGTCCTCGGGGCACGCAGCAGTTAATGGAGAGACTCTTAACAGGCCACAGTGCTGAGAATATCGACAGCTGAGTGCTCAGCTTCAATGGGACAGCCATAGCAACACCCCTAGGCTCAAGAAATATCTAGAAGAGAGGTGAAAGAAACACGACCCAGAGATTGGGGAGGAGTGCTGTCTCCTGACACACCCTGGCTATTGCTCTCCCGACCTAACGGCCCTGCTGCGGACACCTGCACAAAAGGAAGCCAACTGTTTCAGCCATACTTCTGGCAGGCAAGCAAATCAGACCTAGTGGGAGAAGACCTGAAGGTGGGAGGGGAGGGGATGGGTGGCTGAGAGGAGAGGGAGGGGGAGTTAAAGGAGGATATGGCCAAGATACACTGTATACTTGCATGGGATTGTTAAAGAATAAACCAAAGCTATTATCTTAGATTTATTTATTGTATATGCATGAGGGTTTTGTCTGCTTGTACGTATGTGTACTGTGTGCACCCATAGTGGCCGATGGAGGCCAGAAGAGGACATCAGAGCTCTGGGACCAGAGTTATGGACGGTTGCAAGCTCCCATGTGGTGCTGTGAATAAAACCTAGGTTCTCTGCAAGAACGACAAGTGCTCTAAGTTGCTGAGCCATCTCTTCAGCGACCCCCTCCCCAAGATATTCCTAAAGTGCAAAACAGTAAAAATAAAACCTGCACATGGTCATGTGTTTCTGTAATCCCAGCGCCACGGAGGTGGGGCAGAGACAAGAAGATGACTGGGGCTTACTGGTAACCAGCCTAGCCCCAGGTTCAGTGAGAGACTCTGTCTCAAGGGAATAGGGTAGAGCAGGACAGAGAAAGATACCAAACATCCTTCTTTGGCTTCTGTGTAAACACACACACACACACACACACACGTACACACACGTGTACACACATGTACACGCACACATACACATGCACGCACAAATATATAGAACACATAGATATACTCTCACCTATATACAGAAAGAAAGCAATTTTATGAAGACATAATTGAGACAACCCACTATAGGCATACATTTTTCTCAATTCACTTTAGTAAGCATTCAACCTCCCCTCTAGCCTACCACCTGCCAGAGGTATTAGAAAAGGAAAGTTGGGGTTGTGGATTTAGCTCAGTGGTAGAGGGCTTGCCTAGCAAGCGCAAGGCCCTGGGTTCGGTTCCCAGCTCCGAAAAAAAAAAAGTTATTAGGACACAGGGGAGTAGACCCGTTTAGAAATAGTTCTTTGGGGATGAGTGCAGTTTTCGTTGTCGGGATACCAGCAGTTCTGTCCAGTAGCAAACACCAAATACGAATCAGCAGCTGCAGTCCAGTATACGTGGCAGTCACCACACATGAACCAGCAAGGGTGGCTCAATCCAGAAGAAACTGCAAGGCTCCCAAACCAGCCCAAGGCCGCAGAAGCAGCAAGTTTCTGTCTATGAAGTCCCCACAAATGAAGCACATCAACACAGTGTAAGGTGAACCCAATGCATGCATGTCATTAGTGAAGACTAGCAAGGCAGAGCAAAGCAAGCCAATGCTAGCGCTCCCACTGTCTGTGGGGTCATATTTATATGCATTCTGAACATCAAGCGTCCTTTCATATGTCTGCTTTAGCAAGACATCCTTTCACCTGTGCATCCCAGCAAAACAACAGTTGACAGAACTGACTTTCCAAAGAAACCAGAAGTTCCCACTTCACCCTACCATTCATTGGCACTACAGAAGACGCTGAAGTAAAGAGAAGAGTACAGTAACCATCTTTGGATCCTAGAGACTAACTCAGGATCAGTTTTTCTCATCACTCTGACAGAATGTGTGGCATGAACAACTTGGGAGAGATTCATTTTGACTTAACATTTTTGTAGAAATCTCAGTCCATAGCCTTCGAGATGGGCCATGGTGAGGTGGGACATCACCGTGGTGGGTGTCACAGAGGTCTTACCTCTTGGTTGAAGGGAAACTGAGAGAGCTGCTCATGGCTTGGCTGACAGGAAGCTGGGTGAAATACCAGGAAGGGTCTAGACTTGTGTCCAGTGACTGACTTCCTCCAACCAGTGCCTATCTCTCTAACAGTTTCACAGTCTCCCAATAGTCTGTCCAAAGTTTGAATGACCAATGAAGGAAGCCACTGGTTAGATGAAAGCCCCAATAGGCTTAGATTTTTCAAAACTTACTTTTAATAAGGCTTCTCTAATGCTTTGACCTTCCTTTAAGCCCACCATCCAAAGGTAGGGGAGGAGAGATGGTAAATGGGACAAGGGGATATGGCCCTGTTTAGAAGTAGTTCTTTGGGGCAGTTCCAATCTCTGTTAGGAAACCAGCAGTCCAGTTCAGTAGTGTCATGATCATCATCATTGGTAGGATCCAGCAGAAACTGCAAGGCCTCCATTAAATCAGCATGAGTCAGTGAGAATGACCAGAACCAGCCGGGACACCAGGAGAAGTTCTCTGACAAGCCTCTCTCAGTGAAAATGTGAGACCAACGAAGCATTGCAAAGCTAACTACGTCAGCAGGATATCGCTGTCTGTTGAGTCCTATTTATACCCTCCCCAAATATCATGTGTCCTCCCAACTTGCCTTAGCAAAATGCCGCATGGGTCTACATCACATGACACAACCAGAAACTTCCACTTTAGCTCCTCAAATTTAAGTGCCTTTGAAAGTAATATGGACAGACCCAGAAATGTGCTTTATGGATCTCCTAGGTGAGTCTCAATCTATTTCAGGTCAATAGGCAAGATTAACTATCACTGGGGTGGGGAAATGGGTCAGTAGGGAAAGTTCTTGATGTGTAAGAATGAGGAACTGAGTTCAGATCCTCAGTCAACACACCCATGTAAGTACAGGGTGGACATGGTAGGCTGCCTGCCATTCTAGCACATGAAAGAGTAATTGTGAAAGACATTAAACATGGACCTCTTGTTTCCATATATGCACACCTGCCCACACCCACACCCACACAAGCACCCATGCACATGTAAACATAGGAGCACATGTGCATGTACAAACACACACATACATACTCAAAAAATTAACTAACATAGCCCCCCCCTGGAACTGCATCTATGGCCACACTCATATATTCTAAATAAAAGGTTGTGTTGTATAGCTTCCCTTGAGGCCATCTGTCATCTCTAGAGTTATTGAAGATGCAGGACATGTAGCTCTGGGCTGAGAGTTAATTGGGGGTGGCTATGGGCCATTCAGGTGTGTGCTCAAATGTGGCTCGGTTCTTGCTGTGTAACTCAAACCGGCTTCAATCTCAAGACTCTCCTGTCTCTACCTCCTGAGTGCTGGGATCACAGGCGTGCACCACTGTGCTTGGTTTGGCCTTCCCTTCTCAAGGAGAGTCCCTCAACACACCTGAACTTCCCTTCTCTCTAAAACATGTTCAAGGCAAAATGGCAAACACAGCATCTATAATTTCAGAAATACTCCTAGCAGATCCTGAAGGACATGACTTTGAGAAATCCATGGCTATATTTTAGTTTTCGTTTGTTTATTTTTACTTTGTTGAGGTCGAAAAGGTTAGGGACAGAGAGAGCAGTTGGGAAATGGGAGAGCAAATTTGCATGCTATCAGATCTTTGAAAACAAATACTTATCATCCGGTATTGATTTTCCCAACCCAAATGCAAATTAGGACGGAGATCCAAGCTGGGAAATGAGGTATGAAAGGCAATTACTATATAAGATTTCATTTTCCACAGCGTCCCGTATTGTCCAGCCCTTTGGGGCGGATGTTGAAAGGGAGCTGGGTTTGTGATGGAGGTGATGCCCGGAAGACGGCTAGTTTACGGGCTCTCTCCTTTAGAAGTGTGTTTTCTATTTACTTATGTGGGGGAAGGAGGATACATGGTGCCCTAGTCGCTCAGTTGTTGGTCAGAAGCCAACCCGTGGGAGACAGTTCTCTTCCTTCCCCTCTGTGGGTTCCAGGGATTGAACTTAGGTCTTCAGGTTTGGTGACAGGCATCCTCCCCCTGCTTAACCCTCTTGCCAGTCCGTCGGTTCTCATTCATAAGAAGGTACACTTTGTCACTGAGAAAGTCAAAGCCATGGACATCCCCAGAACACGAGCAATTTGATAAATTCATGTGTGGATCTATGTTGCTATCTAAGCTATGCTGCGTAGGCTCAGTGGTAATGCCTTGACCCCGAGGATTGGGACTGGGTCCTCAGATTTCATTGAGATTAGCAGGGCAACACATTGCTTACGGAGAACGCTCCTTCACCTTCATAGCTGCTGTAACGACCCTGCCCCCATGTCCGAAGCCTTCACAGCAACACTTGGCACAGATAAGTGGCTAATGGGTGTTACAGCAGCTGCTGCACCTGCCCTCCACAGCCAAATGGCCTCTCCTGGTTCTACTGGTTTGAGTTACTAGCTTCCAATTTAAGTCTAGTTGACTCTATCCGATTGGCCAAATTTAGACCACGTGACTTCAGTGTAGCAGCAAGGGAAGCTGAGTGACTGTCAGGCTCTTATCTACTTATTTTTAATTGGTTCTTAATATAGAAAGTGGGCTTCAAAAACTCTAGGAAGGGCAGGAGAGACGGTTCATCGGAGAGCGGCATCTACGGCCAACCCTGGCGACCTGAGTTCGGTCCCGAGGGCCCACACGGCAGAAGGAGAGTACTGACTGCAGCACACACCATCTCAAATAAGCAAATATAAAAATAATAATTACGAAAAGAAAACAGGAGATGGCTCAGATGGCAAAGTGCTTGCTGTTTGATCCCCAGAACACATAAAAAGTCAGGTGTGGTAGCTCACACTTGTAATCCCGGCACTCAGGAATAGAGACAACAGGAACTCAGCGGCTCGCTCTCAGTTTAGCCTAATGGGTGTGTGGCGGGCCAATGAAAGGCCTTATTACCTTGATACACACGGTGGACAGTGACTGAAGGAAGGTGGCCCAAGTTGATCACTGCCCTATGCACGCTCATGCACACACACGTGCTCGCACATACACACACACACACCACTACCACCACCAGCACCAAGGGTGAATAAATTTGGCTAGACCCTTCAGGTGCCCATGATGATGGCAGATGAGCAGATAGTAGACATCATTCGTTGTCATCAGAGAACTGAAAGTTAAAACCGCATTAAGAGATAATGCAGTTTTACTCTTACTCCATTCGCTAAACGTGGAATGACTAGCCACAGCGGTTTGACTAGGAGGTGTCTCTCGAAAGGCTCAGATGTGAAGGCTTAGCTCCCAGTTGGTGGATCCAATCACTGAGAGGTAATTGCATCATAGGGGATCGAAGATAATCAACTCTCTCTGTCTCTCTCTCTCTGCTCTGTCTCTGCTCTGTCTCTGTCTCTGTCTCTCTCTCCTTCCTTTCTTTTCCCCAGTGTAGCCCTGGCTGTCCTGAAACTCACTCTGTAGACCAGGCTGGCCTTGAACTCAGAGATCTGTCTCCCTCTGCTTCCCAAGTCCAGGGATTTAAGGCATGTGCTACTACCACATGCTGGCTCCTCATTTTCTAAGGGTAGAGTCACAGCAGTGGTGGCTCCTTGTCCTTTCTCTTGTCTCTGCAGGGCATCAGGCCTTAGCCCAGGCTCATGTTTTCATTATCTGGCCCATACTATCCATAGATCCATGATCACAACAGCATTTTGATCTTAGCACCTGTCTTAGGATCTTAGTGCTATGAACAGACACCATGACCAAGGCAGCTCTTAGAAGGACAACGTTTAGTGGGGCTGGCTTATAGGTTCAGAGGTTCAGTCCATCGTCATCAAGGCGGGAACATGGCAGCATCCAGGCAGGCATGGTGCAGGAGGAGCTGAGAGTTCTATATCCTCATCTGAAGGCTGCTAGTGGAATATTGGCATCCAGGCAGCTAGGGTGAGGGTCTTAAAACCAACATCCACAGTGACACACCTCCTCCAACATGGCCGCTCCTCCAAATAATGCCACTCCCTGGGCCAACCATGTTCAAACCACCACATCACTCTCATCTTTACCTTTCTCCCCACGTGGCACCTGAAGTTTCAGCCATCTGGTACCAAGATGAGCCACTGGCCTAGACCAATCAGAACTTCTTCAGGTTGGTCCAACCCAGGTAAAAGAACATGACCCTTAGTGGGAAGCTATTCTGCTCACTGTTCATTCACTGTGAGAAGCAAAGACCTCCACTTCATGATAAGGGCCCGGGGTAAGCAAAGATCTCCACTTCATAATAAGGGCACTAGAGGAGCCCATGTTTTATGACTTTGCAAATGTGGTTTTCAGGCTAGAATGGCAGCCACTGATTGAGTACAGAGGACAGTCTTTAAACCCTAACGAATGACCCCCGTTTCCCCCCTCCCACCCTCCGTCCCCTTTGTTGTGGAGTAATGGGAGGAGACAATCTTAATTGCCATCTCCTTCATTATCTACCCCCTCTGTTGCTTTTGTTTGTCTTCTTCTAAACAAAGGCCATGTGCGGTTTCATTTTTCCATTTTACATCCTGATTATTCTAAGGCTTTTCAGACATGTGACCTCACAAGCCAGCTTTGCTGTTAGTCGTTTATTACTCTAAACTACCAGTTTAAGGTGTTTGTGCACAGCTTCTCAGAGCTTGGTTTGGGCGTTAACTAGCTGGGAGGGCATAGGAGGGTCTATTGTTCTCTGTTTCTTTGTAACTGGAGCTAATTTGGCTCCAGGTGCCTTTAAGAAAAACAACAACAACAACAACAAACAAAACAACCGAACCATCAGGTTTTATTTCTCCTGTCTACCCCAATGAGAAGAAGGATGCTCTTGGTATTAGGTCTCCTGGCAGCCATCTTGTGACCACGAGGGAAACCAGCATAAGGAGAAAGCCGGCAAACAGAAAGAGGAGACACGAGGAACAAGCAGGGAAACCGAGTCAGATTCTTCTCAGTATCTTAAAGTGGCAAATGCCCCTCACACTTCATTCACTTTGGCCTTCCAGCCCTTTGCAAAGTAGGCCTTGGGAGACTTATTAAAGACAGCGGCTCCCTTCCCCCACCCCTTCCAGTTTACTCATTAGCATTTCTCGCTTTGATTCGCAATGGAAGGAACCACTCCTAGAATGAAAATCTAGCCCTTATCTTCCCCGGCAGCCTTTACAACGATCTATCTTCTTGCCCCCGAGCTTGGCTCCATCTTTAATGTGTCAGCAATCCAGCTCCCTGGAAGAAAGTACCCAAGCACGATTGTTGAGTCAGGCTAATTAAAGATGTGTATCACTGGTGGGATGGCCTCTTCGGAACCAAAAAATTAATTATGTTTCCTTGGCCTGGTGACCAGATGTGGAAAAACAAACCAACAGATGCACCTCGTGTTTTTCTAGCTGCTGCGTTCCCACAGAATGAGCTCCGCCCCTGCTGGCTTTTGTCTTGGATTTTCTAGGGACCAGAGAATGGCTGTCTGATGAGATCTAAAGAAAGGGACTTCAGACGTTCAAAAGTACCTTGACAATGCTCGTTCTGCTCCTGAGAGTCCGGGAGGGAGACATGGGGAGGGAGAACAGAACAGCAAGGCTTGGAAGGCTATGTTCTGAAGACACTCAAACTCACACAGCTACAACTGGGAGTGGTCCCCAATAGACAACATGGGGACCCCAATAGTGGTCCCCAACAGCATGGAAAGAGGCCAGGTACCAAGCTGGACAACCTGAGTTTGACCCCCAGAACTTACATGGTAGAAGGGGGAATTGACCCCACGAAGTTGACCACTGACACCCCGCCCCCTTCCCACACAAACACAGAGTGGCACATACAAACACATAAGCAGACAGAAGTAAATCAATGTAATAAAAAAATTAAAAAGAAATGTCACCAAAATAGACACCTGGGGGCAAGAGAGAAGACCCACTTGATAACGTATATTGCCCTGCAAACATCAAGGCCTGAGTCAGATCCTCAGAGATATAAAAAAGACAGCATACTTGATCCTGGGGAGGCAGAAACAGGCAAACTCACAGGCCTGCCAGCCTAGCCTAACTGGTCATCTTCAGCCAATGAGAGAGCCTTCTAAGAGGAAGTAGCGGCCTTGCTGAAGATACCCTAGGCTGTTTGTCCTCTGGCCTACATACACATGTGCACATGTGTGTATCATATACCGTTTACACACATGTGCTTGGGTGTACATTTTTGAAGACTAGGAGATTGATTTCGATCTGACCGTGATGGTACACACTTTAACCTCAGCCTTTGGGAGGTGAACCAGGAAGATTATTAGTTTGATCATCGCTTCACAAGGAGACCCTATCTCAAGCAAACAAACAAACAAGCCAAAATAAATAAAACAACAAACAAACTAGAGATTAAGAGATGGTTTAGCCAGTAAGGAACTCACAACTCTCCATAACGCCAGCTCCGGGAGATCTGGCGCCCTCTTTTGGCCTCCACAGGCACCTGCACTTATGTGTACATACCCACACACAGGAAGTAACACACAGAAAAATGATTTAAAAAGTTTTATTTTCGGGGTTGGGGATTTAGCTCAGTGGTAGAGCGCTTGCCTAGAAAGCGCAAGGCCCTGGGTTCGGTCCCCAGCTCCGAAAAAAAGAAAAAACAAGAAAAGAAAAAAAAGTTTTATTTTCATCTTTAAAAAATGAGAACCACTGCCACAAAGTGGTAGCTTACACCTTTAATCCCAGCACTAAGGAGGCAGAGTCAGGCAGATCTCTGAGTTCGAGGCCTAGGCAGGGGCTCTACCACTGAGCCACACCCAAGCGCCTCACTGGGGGATTCTCTTTTCTTCCCCCCCCCCCCCCCCCCGAGCTGGGGACCAAACCCAGGGCCTTGCGCTCTCTAGGCAAGCGCTCTACCGCTGAGCTAAATCCCCAACCCCTCACTGGGGGATTCTAGGCAGGGGCTCTACCACTGAGTCACACCCCAACCCTCACTAGGGGATTCTAGGCAGGGGCTCTACCACTGAGCCACACCCCAGCCCCTCACTGGGGGATTCTAGGCAGGGGCTCTACCACTGAGCTACGCCCAAGCCCCTCACTGGGTTATTCTAGGCAGGGGCTCTACCACTGAGCTACGCCCAAGCCCCTCACTGGGTTATTCTAGGCAGGGGCTCTACCACTGAGCCACGCCCCCAGCCCCTCACTGGGGGATTCTAGGCAGGGGCTCTACCACTGAGCCATGTGTCCAGCTCTACTTACATTTTATTGCTGAGCAGCTGTCCACATGACCTAACCACGTTGTACATCACCCACTGACCTCATGATAGGCATTTGAGGTCACTGCAGCATGGGGTAGTTATGATAAAGCTCTTGAGAATGTGTGTTTCATTAGAGTGTGATGTCTGTACACAGTTCCCCCTGCTCCCATTTGCTGAAAGAACATTCTGGGTCAGTAGACAGGATGGAGTTTAACAGCCACTGGCTGCTTTCAGAGGTGGTTGTTTTTATTGTCTTTTTGGAAGCTGTCTGGAGCAGTACTTTGTAGTGAGTTGGGACAAGTAACAGGTTTTGAAGAAGTGAACTCCTGTGCTGGAACAGATCTGGCATCCATGTGCAAGAGGGTTACAGGTACTAAGAGCCATAAGAGCAGCTTGTTTTTATGTTCGTCCACTATAGTTGGCTCCTGGGACCAGATAGGTAGATGAGGTCTCCTTCTGACAAACCAAACTCAACTTCTGTTGGCTACTCGCCTGGTTGCTATGGCAAACCATCTGGCAGAAGCCACTCGGGGAAGGAAGGGTTTGCGTTGGCTTACAGTTTGAGGTTACACAGACCATCATGGCGGGAAACACATGGTGGCAGGAGTGTAAGGCAGCTGCTCACCTTGCATCCTCAGCCAGGAAGCAGAGATGGATGCAGGGGCTTGACTTCTGCCTTTTATTCAGTGTGAGATCCCAACCCAAGAGAAAAATGCCACTCATTTTAGGGTGGATCTTCTCACCTTGGTTAACCCAATCTAGAAACTCCCTCACAGACATGCCCAGAGGTTTGTTTTCATGGCTAGTTTAAATCCCTACAAGATGAAACTCTGTATGGACCATTCCTTGCTCTCTATCCCGACTCAATCACATGTACCCCCCTCCACACACACACATTGTGTTGTGTGATACTTCTTTAACGGAGCCATTACCACAAACACCTAGTCACCCCAGAAAGGGTACCAATGGCAGACCAAAGTAATGATGAGCTCAAAGTCCAACTTGGTGACCCAATGAGTTTTTTGGAATGTCTTACAGAAGTATGGAAGGATTACTCATAGGAGCAGGGATGCTTAAAGAGAGCTGTATCACAAAAGCCCACCCCAGTACAGACTCGTGAAAGGTGCAACCCCTGGAGACCATGGGCTTGCAGGCAGCTGTACAAGTCGAAGATGCTCTTGCAGGCATGCTGGCCCCTCACTTTCCTGCTGACCTAAGCCCAGAGACAGCTTTGTGCATCTGGTCAAATCCCCGAGAGCCGTGAGTTGCTCATTTGCTGCTGAGTCTCTACAAACCTTCCTTTAGCATTTCCTGAGTCCTAAAAAAGATGCATTTATCTTCATTGGTGTGCATAGGTATGTGCCTGCATGAATTTTTATACATGCCACATGTGTGCAGAAGCCTTTGGAGTCCAGAAGAGGGTGTCAGGTCTGCTGGAATGCCTAGGAGTTGCCATGTTGAGGCTGGGATCCTCTGTGAGGGCAGAAGCTACTCTTGCCTGCTGAGCTATCTCTCCAGTCTCGGAGCATTCTGACTCTTATCAACCTGGAGGGTATCAAGTATCGCTACACAATGCAGTAACGCAGTAACACAAACATACACACTAACTTTTCTCTCTGTGTGTCTCTCTTTCTCACACCACACACACACACACACACACACACACACACACTCACACACACACACACACTTCTTGGTGCCGCTGTAGCAAATGGGTAACAAAGAACTCCTTTCCCAAGTCCAGAGAACACACACAGAGAATCCAAAATATTTGCCCTGTCTTTTCCTCTTTTTGGATCCTGGTTTCGTTCCCTCCAACTGAATCTGAGTTGGCCACAGAAGCCATATCTTTGGAAGTAAATTAATGTTTTTGGATTTGGGGGGCTTACCAAGAGAACATGGTGGACCAAACCCCTCGTTTATGGAGAAAGACTCTGACAACGGGGTGGGGACAGGCTCCCTGCCAACCCCTCTCTGCTACAGAGCTCCTGTTGGCAGGTAGCATGAGGTGGCTAAGGGTTTACAATTAGTGTAATGAATGCCATTCCGTGGGCACCCTGCAAAATTGCCAGCTTAGGAAGGCTAAAGTGAGATTTTGTCAGCTCACATTTTAAGCTCTGTGATTAACCAACTACATGACTTGAAGTCATAAAAAATAAAAAAATTAAAAGGTTTGGAAATGCTCTCTGGCAGCAGCCTGGAAGACTCACTGGCATCTGCAGTGGGATGTGGGAAGAGTCGAGAGGTGGCTGCTGCCTGCATGGCTTTAAAGAGGACAGGACAAGAGTACAGGGAGGTGGCTCAGTGGTTAGAGCGCTTGCCTTGCAAGCCCGAAGACCTGAGTTTGAATTCCTAGAACCCACGTAAAGCTGGGCTTATAGTGTGTGTATAATCTCAGCACTCCTAAAGCCAGATGAGAGTGGAGAAGGAAAATCCCGGGAGCCCTCAGGACAGCTAGCATGGTATATGGAATTTAAGAGACCCTGTCTCAGACAGGATGAAGATGAGGTCATGCACCAAATGTTGTCCTCCGACTGCCACACGCACGCTGCAGCATGTGTGCACTTGCAAGCTCACATGAGCTTGCGCACACACACAGAGATATGTGCACATAGACATGCACATATACACATGACACATACACATACACACATGCACACACTTACACATACACATGTATATGCACACAATACACACATGTACATGCTTGCAAACACATACAGATATGCACATACATACATACACATATACACATGACACATGCACATACACACATGCACACACTTACACATACACATGCACACAATACACACATGCACATGCTTGCATACACACAGATATGCACATACATACACATATACACATGACAATACACATGCGAAGACACACATGCACACACTTACACATACACATGCATATGCACACAATACACACATGCACATGCTTGCATACACACATATATGCACATACATACATACACATATACACATGACAATACACATGTGAAGACACACATGCACACACTTACACAAACACATGCATATGCACACAGTACACACATGTATACTTGCATACACACATGCACACGTGCACACACATGATGGTTTTAAAAAGAATAATAATACAGGGTGAAACCAAAGAGTAGTTCCCAGATCCCTGTTTGTAGCCCAGGATCATCTTCAACAATGTGACTTTCACATGTTTAGGTTACATTTTTTTTTTTCGGAGCTGGGGACCGAACACAGGGCCTTGCGCTTCCTAGGCAAGTGCTCTACCACTGAGCTAAATCCCCAACCCCTAGGTTACATTTTTTAAAAAATAAAAAAAATATTAAAATATTATATTGATGCCTGATGTATGTGTATGGCTCATGCATATGAATATGCAGGTGTATACATTTGTGCAGAGGCCAGAGCAGGACTTTGGATGTTTTTCTCTGTGGTTCCCCACTTTATATCTTTCAGACACTGCCTCTCACTGAATGGGGAGTTGCTTTCATAGCTAGGCTGGCCAGCCTGTAACTTCCTGGAATCAGCCTGTCTCCACCGCTCAAGGCTCCACTTGCATAGGTAACATGTGCACATTACCATGTCTAACTTTTTACCTGGACACTGGGGATTCAAACTCAGGTGGTCGTGTTTGCAGAGCAACAGCTCTTACTTACTGTGCCATCCCCCCTCGGCTCTGTTTATGTTTCGCCTTTGTTTCTGAAAGCCCGCTCTCAGCTCTGCGTGCAAATTATGGGTGTGCACGTATAATCATGCTGGTATTATACGCTTGCACTTAAAACCTGGCTACCTCAGATCTCATCAGTTTTCAGTTTGGGAAAATCCCTTCCCAGGATTAACCTGACAAAGACATGGTTTGTTCTCTAAGAATCCAGTGAGCACGCATCTGCCTTCTGGAGCGTTAGCTTAATTATTAAATACACTTAGGGCTCCTTGGGAACCGACTTTCTACCCCTTTGTTTGAAAAGGAAGCACATTCATTAGCTGCTATCATTTCTCTTCTGTTTTGAGAGTGACATGTCCTCCTGTCCTGTCACTTCTCTGTGGGAGATGGGAACAAATATCTACTCACCCCGGATAGAGAGTCGACGACAGACCAAAACAGAGATTCTACTAAAGTCCAACTTGATCAGTGACTTCTTTGGGTTTACTTACAACGAGCCTGGATGATTCAAAGGCAGCTGCATCGCAGAAAGCTCATCTCAGTGTGGGTGACGGATGACTCATAAAAATTATATCTCCTCGGGCTGGAGATGGTTCAGCAGTCAAAACATCTGTATTCTCTTGCAGAGGACCCGAGTTCTGTTCCCAGCAACCATGCCGGGCAACTTACAGCCATCTGTGACAAAAGCTGCACTGGTCCATGTAAGCAGCAACAGAACGCTGAGTAAGACGATGAGTGAAGGGGGACTTAGAGGAGCAGGGAGGACTCAGAGGCGGCTCCCTCACTGAAGCCCACCCCAGCGTAGGAGACAGCTCATGAAACCTGGAGTCCTCAGACAGGTGAGAGTCTTCCTTCTATCTGCCTCTTTTCTTGGGCGCTGAGACACTCTTCTCGTTTGGTTTCCGTTGCTATGACAAACGCCATGACCAAAACTGACTTGAGGACAAAAGAGTTTATTTTAGCTTACAGGCCATTATAGGGCAGGGGACCATGCCAGAAAACTTGGTAAAGTTGAGTAGATTGTGAACCCCAGGCTGGAGAGATGGCTCAGCCATTAAAGGCTAGGCTCACAACCAAATATATAAGAGAACCCCAAGTTCCTCAGACCTGAGGATGGTAGGTGTTTCATTTACTCCCAACCATGTTCCTGTCCTAGAACATGTACCGCGACACCCCGTGGAGGGGATTGTGACAAATCAGTCATGTAGGGTCCGGCAATCGAAACCCCTCTACATGCAGATGAGACATCCCTAACATCTCAGACCAATAGAAATCTCAGACAATAGAAAGCAACTGCTTTTAGACCTCAACCCACCCCCAAAATGTCTGTAAGACCCTGTCCACAAGGAATAAAGCATAAGAGTTATTTCATCAAAGATTGTCTGAGAGCGTCTGTCATATAGAGTTGTAACACTTTGGGGAAGAGAAGTTCTCTCCCAAAGCTTTCCTCACTGGAAGCTGCTCGAGCCTACTGTGGTCACTTCCTGCTCAGTGGCCCTGACCTTGGCTCCTAGCCACCATGCAGCACCGACTCTGGAGCGGCAGTGGCTGCAAGAGAGACCTGACACCTCACCTAGAGCTGACTCCCCTTCCTGGCTGGTGCCTGCCTCCCATACTGCATGAATTCTAGAGCAGTAGCACCATGGAAGATTGATCACCCCTTCATTCTGGTCAAGTCAGAGCCCCACATATCTCCACAGATAGTGCATGGTACCCAGACTGGCAGGCGGCAGACCATAACTGAGAGAGGCAGAAACTGATGTAGAGCCATGGATCAATGCTTCTTACTTGCTTGCTCCCTCTGGCTTTCTCAGCCATCTTTCTTACATAACTCGGGCCGGCCAATCTATCTTGTCCCTGGGATTCTGGTGAACAGCCCGTCAATCATTTACTCATCTGACAGCAGGCAGGCCCTGCGTTGGGTTCTGAAGAGAGTTGGCACAAGAGTGTAGAAGATGGGAAGGCCTAAGTGGAAGGTTGTCTTGTGCTTGGGGAAGGAAAAAGAACTGGAGAGTATAGAAGTAATTCAATGAGTAAAATCTCATACTTCAACGAGTAAACTCTCTTCGTCCATACTTTGCTTTACAAGGGGCTTGGACATATCACTTGGTTTCAGCGGAGTCTCAAAAGCAGGCCAAGGCTAGTTTGCATAGTTCTGAGACCTGTGGAGGCCACAAGGACATCAATGGTATCAACCAGAGCAATAAACCCTGCATGCCTTTAACAACCACAACCATAGCAACTCTTATAAAAAAAAACATTTAACTGGGGCTGGCTTACCGTTCACAGGTTTAGTCCATTATTGTCATGGTGGGGTTCTTGGAGGCATGTGGGCAGAACATGGGGCTGGAGCAGTTCTTCTTCTGGATCTGCAGGCAGCAGGAAGAGAAGAGGGGAGGGGGAAGGGAGGGGAGGGGAAGAAAGGGAGAGAGGGAGGGAGGGAGAGGGAGATGGAGAGAGGGATGGAGGGATAGAGGAGGGAAGGCTTGCTTGACTTGGGCTTCTGAAACCTCAAAGCCCTCCCGTCCCCCACTGTGAGACTTTTCCTCTAGCAAGGCCACACCTACCCTACCCCCACCAGGCCAGCCTAAGGAAGCAGTGCCACACCCAGGATGACTAAGCATTCAAATATATGAGCCTATGGGAGGGGGATTCTTTTGTGAATTTCACCGCAAGCACCCCAATTCACTCGTCTCCCTGTTTCTTCATATCCTCCTGCCACTCCTGCAACCTTCCCCTGCAAAAGAAAATAAGATAGAAAAATAAAAAACAAAACACCACAAAGAAACACACAAACACAACAACACCATCTTGCTGTGGAAGCTGTAGTCCACCCCACAGTCTACCCTTTGGTACACACATCTTTACCTGCAGACGTTCATTGCACTGGGTCATTGCTGTGTTTTGAGACTTCTGGCTTCTGCCGCACTATCAGTGCTGAATCCTCACCAGGATTACTCTGGGATATCCTACTGTTGCCCTGTGGGGTGGAGATCCTGCAGCTTTGGATCTGCAGGGATCTGGGGTGGGGGGAGTGCACCCATATTTCTATAAGTCACCCAATAAATTCATTGGTTCACCAAATTGGACTTCGGTGGCATTGCAATTTTGATCTGTCATCGGTTTCATATCCGGGATGAGTAGATGTTTGTTTATGTCTCCCCAGGAAGAGCCACACAACCCATATCCCCCATGCACGAACCACAGCCAGACCCTGAAGGTCCTGAACAGGACAGCAGAGAGAAGCTCAGAATCCAGAGGCACTTCTCACATCTCTCTGGCCAGGACCTCCGAAAAAACCAACCCCAGGCTAAGAACTTGAGATGGTTGGTGGATCTAAGGGGTGGAAGTCAACACGTGACAGATTCATCACTTCTCGTGGTCATGCGTCTTACTTAGGGTTTTACTGCTGTGAACAGACACCATGACCAAGGCAACTCTTATAAGGACAACATTTAATTGGGGCTGGCTTACAGGCTCAGAGGTTCAGTCCATTATCATCAAGGTGGGAGCATGGCAGCATCCAGGCAGGCATGGGGCAGGAGGAGCTGAGAGGTCTACATCTTCGTCCGAAGGCTGCTAGGAGAACACTGGCTTCCAGGCAGCTAGGATAAGGGTCTTAAAGCCCACACCCACAGTGACACACCTACTCCAACAAGGTCACACCTATTCCAACAGTGCCACACCTTCTAAAAGTGCCACTCCCTGGGCCACGCATATACAAACCATAACACTGTGGCAAAAGTACCTGACAAAATCAACTTAATAGAGGAAGAGTTGGTTTGGGTCCATGGTGCATGATGGAAGGGAAGGCATAGCAGCCAGAATGTGAGGCAGGTCATATGACACCTGCAGACAGGAAGTGGAGTGGTGCATGCTGGTACTCAGCTCACTTTCTCTTTTTTTTTTTTTTTTTTTTTTTTGGTTCTTTTTTTCGGAGCTGGGGACCGAACCCAGGGCCTTGCGCTTCCTAGGTAAGCGCTATACCACTGAGCTAAATCCCCAGCCCCTCACTTTCTCTTTTTTATTGAGTTCAGGACCCCAGGGACGGTGTCAACCACATTTATACCTCCATGAACCTAATCTAGAATCTCGCTCATAGGCATGCCCAGAGGTGTGTCTCCTAGGTGATTCTAGACCCTGTCACCTTGACAACCAGCATCATCCATCACAGTATACTATTAGTTTGTCTCATGGACGTGCTCAGATAACTGACAGAAGCGACTCATGAGGGTGGAGGTTTATTTTGGTCCATGGTTTCAGAGCACACAGTCCGTCATGGTGGGAGAAGCATGGCTGGCATCAGGAGGAGGCAATGGAGGCTCAGCATATAAGGGCAGACCAGGACACAGGGGCACCAGTTGTCAATAGGCTCCAGTTTTATTTCCACACTCCTCCTGCTAAATCAGTGGCAGAAGCCAGGTTTTCAGGGCCCCAGGAGATAGTTTAATTGGTAAAGTGCTTGCCACACAATCACGAGGACCTGAGTTTGATCCCCAGATTCCACATAAAAAGTTCACCGTAGTGGTGCTCATTTTAATTCCAGAGCTGGGAGACTCTGGAGAACCCTGATTAGGACTCAATCCTCTGACAGCCTTCATATAGGTTGTGGTACCAGTGTACCTACTTACACTCACAAAACCACACAACCACACTCACAAACACCATCACACACACCAAAAAATAAAAAGCAGGAGAGCCCCCAAGGAAAGACCCCCAACGCTTTCCTCTGACATTCCTGGAGCGCTCTCTCTCTCTCTCTCTCTCTCTCTCTCTCTCTCACACACACACACACACACACACACACACACACACACACAGGTCTGTCATCCCAGCACTCAAGTGGCTAAAGCCACCTAGGCTACATGACAAGATTCTGTCTCAATAACAGAAAAACGGTCCCAGCACGTGAATGTGGATGTTGCAGGGTCCCAGCCCCACAGCGGAGAAGAGACACCAGGGCGGGTCTGAGAGATCACCGTTCTGTGAAGCCTGGGCCAGATAGGCTGCTGACTGTGGCCTCTGGGACTCAGGGCTCAACCCCACCCCTATACCGTTCATTCTCCACGGTGCTCCCTGACAAGCTCAGAAGAAAGCCACATTATCACATTCTGCCCCTCTCCTCAGCCTCTTCAACTTATCCTAAGCCACCTCTGTGGGGATTTACTTCTTTATTTATTTTAGGCTGGGGGAAATATATTTCTATGTGATTTGGGATCCTTCGGTAATTTTTCAGAAATGCATTAATGGCTCCTGCCTTTTATGTAAATATTGTTTCCCCATTATAATAACGATAACACTATTTGCCGTTTATTAAATACACGCCGTGTGCCAGGCGCTGCAACCTGGGGAGGATGAATGCTGTCATTGTCCTCATTTTTCAGATGAATAAACCGAAATTCAAATAAATATCTCGTGCAAGGTCACTTTTGAATTGACGCTGTCAAATCCGTCTATCTCTGGGAGAGAATTAGATGTATGGAGCCATTCCCAGCCCCAGTTGCCTGGTGCATGAGTGTGTGTGTGTGTGTGTGTGTGTGTGTAAATGTGTGTGTATGTGCATGTTGTATGTGTATGGGTATGTGTGTAAATGTGTGTGTATGTGCGTGTATGTATATGTGCATGTGTGTATGTGTATGTATATGTGCATGTGTGTATGTGTATGTATATGTGCATGTGTATATGTGTGTGCATGTGTGTGTATGTGCATATTGTGTGTGTATGGGTATGTGTGTAAATGTGTATGTGCGTGTCTGTATGTGCATTGTGTATGTGTGTGTACATGTGCGTGTATGTTGCAAGTGCATGCACGAATGTGTGTATGTGTATGTGCATGTATGTGTGTTGCAAGTGCATGCACACATGTGTGTGTTGTGTATATGTGTGAATGTGTGTGTATGTGCCTGTATGTGTGTCTATGTGTGAGTGTGTGTGTGCGTGTGCCCATGTATGTGCATATATGTGTGTGTTGCATTGTATATGTGTGTGTACTGTGTTTATGTGTGTGTAGTGTGTGTGCATGTGGATGTGTATTGTGTTGTGTGTGTGTTTGCATGTGCATGCCACAAGTCAATATCAGATCTATTCTGTAATTGTTTTCCACTTTATCTTTTGAGACAAAGTTCCTGGTGAACTCAGAGCTCATCGCTCACCCTGTTGGCCGGCCAGCATGCTGCAGGTGAGTGACCCAGCTAGCTGCCTCTGCCTCCCTAGTACTGGGATGAGGTAAATGGCACCATACCTGGCTTATTCTGTGGGTGCTGGGGATTCAAACTCAGATCCTCTTGCTTGCTTGCACGAGAAAAACCTTCCCGAGTTGTCTCCCAAGCCTTTGTGTTCCTTTCCAAAGAGTGTGGAAAGCTAAATCATTTATTGACATCTTTTTTAGATGGGTGTGGCCAAGTGACCAGTTTTGACCATTGGAGATAAGCACAAAGGACTGAGAAGATACTTACAGACAGATTCTACCGCTCACATTTTTCTCTGTACTCTGCCTGGAACATTGGCCCGATACCAGAATCATAGAAGCCATATTGTGGGCAGGAACTTAACACCATAATGCCAAGGACGGCAGAGCAGGAAGTAGAAGCAATCTGGATTTTTAAATGACATCATGAGCTACTCGCCCCAGGATGACTATGTTATGATGTAAGTAACCTGTTTAATATAGCAATTACTGTTGGCTGGTTTTCCTGGTTAGCACTGAAACTACCTTCCAAGATCCACTGAGTTACCGATTCACTCTCTCCTCCCGAGTTGCCTTTGGTTAATGTTAATCACAGAACAGAGAGACTGAGCTAGGACAGAAGGGGAGTTAGTTCCTTCCGTGCGGTAGCTACTGGGGCAATGTGTGTGCTTCTGTGAAGAACCCCCACCCAGACGCTCACAGGCAACCCCAATTAAACCCAGTGGGTGCGAAAATAACACCAGCGATATTAAATAGACCCTCGGCAAACTGCAGTGTTTGTCATTAAAAATACTTTATCGCATCTGTTTATTTGTTTGTGTATGTGCATGCATGTAACTGTGCCATGATGTGTGTGTGTGTGTGTGTGTGTGTGTGTGCGCGCGTGCGCGCGCGTTCGTGCCTGTGTAAGTCAGAGGACAATTTGTGAGAGGAAATCCTCTTTCTTCCTTCGTATGTTCCAGGGATCGAACTTAGGCTGTCAGACTTGGTGGCGAGAACCTTTTCTCCCGAGCCATCTTGCCGGTTCCGTAGCATTCACCTTTAAAATGGTGATAAAGAGACTATTTATCTCCTGACACTTTAATTGGGATCAGAGTGAGACCTGTAACTGCACAGTGCACATCAAATGCCTATTGATTGTACCACCGATGATGATGTGGTTACGCTGCTCATATTTCTTGTTGGGATGAAAATCTGGCAAAGGCAACTTAGGTGGGAAATGGTTTGGTTGTGAGGAGCGCTTGCTGCTCTTCCAGAGGACCTGAGTTCGGTTCCCAGCACCTACCTCAGGTGGATCACAATCACCGGCAACTCCGGCTCCAGATCTGACTCCCCCTTTAGACTTCTGCAGTATCTCCCTCCCCTCCCCTTCCCTCTTCCCCTCCCTCTCCCCCTCACTCTCCCTCTCCTCCTCCTGCTTCCCCTCTCCCCCTCCCCTTCCTCTCCCTCCTCTCCTCTCCCTCCCTCCTCCCCCTCCCTCTCCTCCTCCCCTTCCTCCTCCTTCTCCCCTTCTCTCCCCCTACTTCTCCATTTTCCCCTCCCCATTCTTCTCCCTCTCTCCCTCCCCCTCCCCCTCCCTCCCCCAAATGCCTTAGTTAGGGTTTCCGTTGCTGTAAAGAGACACCACCATGACCAGTCAACTCTTATAAAGAACAACATATAACTGGGGCTGGCTTACACCTTCAGAGGTTCAGTCCATTTTCATCATGGCGGGGAAACGGGCAATGTGTAGGCAGACATGGTACTGGAGAAGAGAGAGCTGAGGAGTTCTACATTTTGATCCAAGGGCAGGCAGGAAGAGACTGACTCTTCCTCCCTGGGTGGAGTTTGAACACTTGGAGACCTCAAAGCCCACCTCCACAGTGACACACTTTCTCCATTGAGGCCACACCTACTCCAACAAGGCCACACCTCCTAAAAGTGCCATTCCCTGGGCCAAGCCTACTGAAACCTCCACACACAGGGAAACAAGAGACAAATAATGAAAATATATATTTAAAACATTAAAAAAATTGAGATCGACTTAAGGAAGGAAAGGTTTCATTTGGCTCATGCCCTGAAGGTACAGTCCATCATGGTGGGGAGGGCAGGGCAGCAGGAGCCTGCAGTCATGGCGTCCACAGTCAGGAAGGAGAGAGAGAGAGAGAGAGAGAGAGAGAGAGAGAGAGAGAGAGAGAGAGAGAGAGAGAGAACTCAGTACTGGTACTCAGTACACTTTCTCCTTTTTACTCAGCCCAGCATCCCAGCCCATGGGAGCTGGGGCCGCTCACCTTCAGGTAGGTGTTCCCTCTCCAGTTAGACCTCTCTGGAAACTCGCCCACAGATAGCACAGAGGTGTGTCTCCTAGGTGATTCTAAGTGCTGTCAGGCTGACAGTTAGGATTAGCCCACAGGAATGATGACTAATGTCCTAGTCAGTGGATGACAGCAGAAAGAGCATGCGTCTAAGGCTGGGGGTGTATTCCTGACACCAGTGCTCGCTGGCAAGATGACTGGATTGCTCAACCTTAAGGATCCTCCCTTTTGTAAAAGAGAAAATCGGGATTAAAAATGTCATGATTGCTCAGGGGATTAAGTCACTTCAAGTCTGCTAAATGTTGGCACTGGGACCCACTCGTTGAGGAGATCTCCCCTGGGAACTAGGATCTGTTTTTGGCAAACACAGAGGAACAGGTTTCAAACTGAAAATATTGATTCAGAACTTATTTTGATCTCAGCCCACAAGGAGCACCACCCTTCCTGTCTCTCTCCCTCTCCCTCTCCCTCTCCCTCTCTCTCTCTCTCTCTCTCTCTCTCTCTCTCTCCCTCCCTCCCTCCCTCTCTCCTCTCTTTCTTTCTTTCTTTCTTTCTTTCTTTCTTTCTTTCTTTCTTTCTTTCTCTCTTTCCTTCCTCCTTCCCCTTCCTTCCTTTCTCCTCTTTCTTTTTTCTTTTCTTTTTCTTTCTTTTTCCTTCCTCCTTCCATCCCTCCCTCCCTCTTTCCTTCCTTCCTCCCTCCCTCCCTCTTTCCTCCCTCCCTCCCTCCCTTTTTAAATTACTGGGTTTGATTTTTTTTTTTTTTTTTGCCACCTGAGTGCAAAAACAGGGCTGCTAACGTACATGGTAACGAATCACACGGCACCGTCTCCCTTCAGAAAGACGGACTTGGGTTAAGAGTGATGGTGTTTGCTTGTATTCAGATTACTGGGGAAGTTGAGGCAGGAGGATGGCAAGTTCAAACCTTGGCTACATAGGGGGTTGTCTCAGCATGGGCCCCGGAGGCACCCCCTTCCTCCCCCACTTCACTGCACAACCACCAAACATATCCCCTCTCTCTTTAACTTTTTATAAACATATCATATGCATATAGTTATGTAGGTGTTTATACTCATACGGAGGCCCGAGGAAGACATTAGGGTGCCTTCTATTATTCTCCACCTTACTGCTTTGAGACAGGGTCTCTCACTGAACCGGAAGTCCCCCCATTTGGCTAGGCTGGCTGTCCTAGTGAACTCCTGAGGTGCACCTGTCTCTGTCCAACGTAGGCTGGGGATACAAGCACCGGAAGCTGTGCCTGGCTTTTTCAGACGGATGCTGAAGATTTGACCGTAGGTTCTTCTGCTTGCAGAGCCAGCACGCTTAGCCATGAGGCCATCTTCCCAGTGTCTTAATCATCTTTAAAAGTCACTTTTATGGGGCTGGGGATTTAGCTCAGTGGTAGAGCGCTTACCTAGGAAGCGCAAGGCCCTGGGTTCGGTCCCCAGCTCCGAAAAAAAGAACCAAAAAAAAAAAAAGTCACTTTTATTTATGTGAGTACGTATGACACATGGAGGCCAGAGAGAGGGTGTCAGACTCCCTGGAGCTGGAGTAGGGGGTGGTTGTGAGCCACGCAGTGAGTTGCTGGGAACGGAACTTGGGTCCTCTGGAAGAGCAGCTAATACTCATAGCCACTGAACCAGCTGTCCCTTGATTAACCTTTTGATGTGTGCATGTGTGAATGCTCATGTATGTGAAGGACCACGCATGTGCATGTGTGTTTGAGTGCATGCCAGAGGCCAGAGGCCAACTTCTGGTGCTATTCCTATAAAGCCACCTACCTTGCTCTTTGAGACAGGATTTCTCACTGGTCTAGACCTTACCTGATTAGACTGGCCAGCCAGTGAGTCGCAGGAAATCATGTGTCTCTGGTACACATTCGTGTTGCTTTCTTTCTCTGAGTGTCCTTCTTCCTATTAACCCAGTGATTAATTCTATATTAAGATTTCCCTTTCTCTCTGCTTTGTACTGGCTCACCGTGAAACTCTTTTCTGCGTTGAAGCCAAGAGTCCAGTCTTCACCTATGGCCCAGCTCTAGGGGGTTTCTGCGGACAGCAGCAGCCTCTGCAGGGGTTCACGTGGTTCTCACAGGACTCTGGTTAGTCTCTTAGGGATGAGTTCTCACCTTCTGACCCCTGAACGTCTCCTCTGCATCCTTTCCGTTAAGTTTTCCACCATGTTGCTGTCACGAGAGACAGATATTGCTAGAGCAGAGCAGAAACACGGCCATACTCTCAAACCTCCAGAACCTTGAACAAGGCAAACAGCTTTTCTTTACAAAATGCCCAGCCAGCCTTGGGTATTTTGTTATAGCAAGAGCAAGCCGACTAATACATTGTCTTCCGACCTCAACCCACAAGTATTTGTGTGTGTACACATGAGGATGTGTGCATGTTCACGTGTGTGTGTACTGGGTGCATGTGCACATAGGAGGTCAAGGGCCATCTCAGCTGTTATTCCTCAGATGCCATCTACCTTTGGGACAAGGTCTATCACTGGCCCAGCACTCACCAGATAGTTGGATTTGTTGACCGGTGAACCCCAGGGATCCTCCTGTCTGCCCAGCCTGTGTTGTGTGTGTGTGTGTGTGTGTGTGTGTGTGTGTGTGTGTGTGCCCATTCCTGTGTCCCCTCCCTCATGACCACTATGCCCATTTTTTAATTTTTTTTTGAAAAGCTTATTCATTTTACTTTAATGAGCTTTGGGATTCAACTGAGGCTACTCCCTAGCCCCACAAGTATTTATTGTACCCCTGCTTTGTTTCGGGAGCTTGAGATACAGCAGGGACCAGAGGAGTCTGGGTTCTAGTCACACATGTGAGACCTTTCTACTATGGGGAGAGATATACTCAAGAAATAAAGTGTGGGACTGTTACCAATGGCAAATACTAAAAAAAGGAAAAACTAGAAACAACTGGTGTGTGTGTGTGTGTGTGTGTGTGTGTGTGTGTGTGATGCACGTGCGTGTGGCATGCATCACTACCTGATACAGGTGCTAGGAACCAAGCCTGGGTCCTCTTGGGAAAGCAGCACGTGTTCTTAACTACTGAGCCACCTCCCCAGGCTCCTAGAAGATCCTTGGTGAGACTGAGGAAGAGGGTCACTCAGGGACTGAACCTAAACACCACCTCCCACAAGCAGCCTGTCTTCCAGGAACACAGGAGGTTCACGCAGGTCTGGGGGTGGGGGTGGGGTTGGGGGTAGTGGAGGGGGTGAATGGAGGGGGTGGGGGTCTTGGGGAGAGTCCGGAAAGCCCCAGGGGAGGGGGCAGAAGCCCCTTGGAGCTGTTTTAATTGAAAGATCACCTCTTCTTGGTGTTCTCTGAAGGCAGCAGGGTGGCTTTGAATTAAACATGAGCGCTAATTTATTTATCAAGTCTTTGAAAATGTGTCTCTCTCTGACTCTGATTCCTGTGCTGCTCCTGTTAACCCTTTCCCGGCCTCTGACCAGGGGGGCTACCCAGATCGTTCTTTGCCAAGTCATCTACAGAGAGCATGGGCCTGGAGCAGGAGAGGGGTTGATGAGAACTCATCTGGAAGTAGATCAGGGAGGGCGCACAGGTCCAGGGACCCTTACATTTCCTGGTGACTTGTCCCTCGAGGCCCCAACCTTTCTTGTGTTTGCAGAGACTACCTGCAGAAGATCGGAACTTTGTCCTCTTTGTTGTGAGGCCTCAAGCGACCCACGGGGTGTGAGTTCCTCTACCTCTGTATTTCCCTGATGCTGTGATAAACCACCAAACAAACAAACAAACAAACAAAAACAAAAACAAAATCAGACAAAAGTAGCTTGGAGAATGAAGGGTTTGTTTTGGCTCACGGAGAAGGCGTGGCCGCAGGAGTGGGAGGTGGCTTGGTCAGTACGGAAGCAGGGAGGGGGAAGGGGAGGGAGGGGAAGGAGGGGAGGGAGAGGGAGGGGGAGGGAGCTTGATTAACTTAGTCTAGGCAGTCCCTCTGTGGCGTGCCCAGAGGCTTGTCTCCTAATGATTTTATATCCTGTTGAGCTGACAATCAACCCTAACCATCGCAGTCCCCTCCCCTCAGCAAGCACCCGCATGAGGAGGGCCTTTAGGACCTGTTAGGATTTGAATCTCAATCTGTTGGGATTTGAAGTATTTGAAGGCTGGTGTTTCGAATATTTGTTCCCTTGCAGTTGGCACTATTCTGGAAGGATGCGGACCCTTCAGGAGGTGGGACCTGACTGGAGGAAATGAGTCACTAGGGGTGAGAACTTGAAGGTTGCTAGCTCCCTTTCTGCTCCCTGGCCACCATGATGTGAATGAGCTCCTGCCGCTACACTCTTTTTTTTTTTTTTCTTTTTCTTTTTTTCGGAGCTGGGAACCGAACCCAGGGCCTTGCGCTCGCTAGGCAAGCACTCTACCACTGAGCTAAATCCCCAACCCTCTGCCGCTACACTCTTGCAGCCATCAGCCAAGCTCCCTTCCTCCACCATGGCGGACTAAAACTATCTGAAACAATGAGCTGAAGTAAGTCTTTCGCCCTGTATATCTCATGGGTAGTGTGGCCACAGAGAGGCAAAAGTAACAGATGCGGGGTCAGAACAGAAAGGGACCAAGTGAAGTGTCCTTCAGACTGTGATGCCCCAGGCTACCCAGAAATCGTAGGCTGAGAACTAATGTCATTTCTGTTCCTGTGATAAAATGCCCTGACAAAAAGCAAGGTCTGGGAGAAAGCTTGTTTTAACCCCAGTTTCAGGTTATTGTCCATTATGGTGGGTGCAGTGCTCTGAATGAGAAAGGTTCCCTTGAGCTCAGATATTTCAGTCTTTTGTCCCCAGTTGGTGGTGACATTTGGAAGGAGGTGGGCGTATAACTTAAAAAGCCTCATATTATTCTTAATTTGATTATTCTGCGTCCTGCTTGTGGTTCGAGATGTGAGCCCTCAGCTTCCTGTTCTGGCCACCATGCCTTCACTCTGCCACCATGGACTCCCCCTCTGGAACCATAAGTCCAAATAAACTCTTTCGTCCATAAATTATCACAGTTTGATGAGACAGGCAGACTCCATGACAAGCTTTAAATGGGCAGTTCAGGAGACCGGGCCTAAAAACCTAGACTCCAGGCAGAAACTGTCCCACCAACTGGCCTGAAGCAAGGACAATGGGCCAGCAACAGTTTCCAACCCTCACACCCTGGTAATGGTTCCGGAATGTCCGTAAGAGATAGAGCAAGATAAGGCTACCTACCCAGGAATTCCCCTAATGTGCTTTAAATTGAGTCTGCGAGCTCACTTGGGTGTCTCTCTATATTAGTAATGGGAGACCCCAGCATGCTGGACTTCTGCAGAATAAAGCACTTTGCGTTTACATACGATTTGAGTCCAGGGTGTCATTCTTTGGTGAATCATGGACCCTTATGGGTTCATGGTATTTTCTCCCAGCAACAGAAAAGTAACCAATGAATGCATGCTTGCTTCCTGCTCACCTAGCTGTCGTTACTCTTACAAAGTATAATGAAGACAACCCCCAATGGACACACCACCAGGTCATCCTGACTAGACAATGCCTCGGTGAGATTCTCTTCCCGGGTAATGGTAGGTTGTAGTAACAGTAACCTGCTGGTGGTGTTACTGTTACACAGGAAGAGCCTAACCTCACTCACAGCTCCCTCCCAAGCCTTATATCTCTTGCCTTTCTTGGTACCATGGAGTCTGCTTAGCCTGTGCAACTCAGGTAGTCGGCAACCTAACATTCTTAGTCACTTCATCCATGGTGACATGGGAGAGAAAATTAATTGGTTTGGGTTACTGGTGTCCTGGTGAGTCAGTCTTGAAGCTCCGTCTCCAAGGGGATCCTGTTTACCAATCCATGCCTCCCTAGTTCATCCTTCCCTCTTTGTTGGCTCCTTGCTGTCTTCCTTGGGAGGCCTGTACCATGGCCCTTTGAGAAGTCTAGGCTGACTCCATGACAGGCTTCAAACTGGCAGTTTAGGAGACTAGGCCTAAAAATTGGGCAAGTCCAGGCAAGCCCAGCCAAGTCAGTTACAAAACAAAACAAAACAAAACAAAACGAACAAACAAAAAAGCCCAACCAACCAACCAAAAAAAAAAAAACAAAAAACAAACAAATAAAAAAACAAACTCCAGGATTCCTCAGCAACAGTTTCCAACCACCACATCTGGGTAATGGTTCTGGAACTCCTAGAGATAGAGTAAGACAAAGCCCACTTACCCCGAGATTCCCCTAAGGTGCTTTAAATCAGGCCTGCCTCTCTATATTGGTAATGGGAGACCCCAGCATGCTGGACTTCTGAAGAATAAAACACTTTGCATTTACATACGATGTGAGTCCCGGGTATCATTCTGTGAACCATGGGCCTTTCCACCTCTGTCCAGGGAAACTACACTCATAGATGAGAGGAAACAGGGCAAGCACAAAGGAATGGTTGGTCCCCTCTGCCAACTCCACAGCACTGATACCTGAGCCATCTCTGTCTGCTAGGAGTGAATCCCAAGAGTGCCGACGTGGTGAGCCCCAGGTGGGTGCAGGAGCCTGCTTTCTGCTGTTGATCCCAAAGATGCAAGGACCACCAACCCAAATCATCATGGCCGATTAAGTAAAGCAAGCTTTTTTATTCGAGTACATGAGCTACTCCCCACTCCCCAACCGGCAGGGTTAAAAGGTCAGCCTTGGACATGGGGAAGATAAGTATCTTAGTTTGAGTTTACTGCTGTGAAGAGACACCAAGACCAAGGCAACTCACAAAGGAAAGCATTGGACTGGGGCTGGCTTACAGATTCAGAGGTTGAGTCCGTAATCATGTCAGGAAGCACGGCAGCCTGAAGATAGAGACAGGGCTGGAGAAAGAGCTGAGAGTTCTACATCTTGATCTGAAGGCAGCCGGAGGAAGCTCCCTTCTGCATGGGTAGGACTTGAGCACTAGGAGACCTCAAAGCCCCCTCACCCAGTGACACACCTCCTCCGACAAGGCCACACCTACCCCAACAAGGTCACACTTCCTAATAGTGTCACCTCCCATGGTCCAAGCATGTTCAAACCAGTACAATAAGGGCTTTTATAGCTCAGGGGTAGGGAGCTTCCAAATGGGGAGCTCCAAATGGGGCAGGCAAAAAGGCGGGGTTACAGAAGCAGAACAAGCTGGTCCTAATGGCCTCCAGAAATAAAGGCATGGCTTCAAGGTGGTCATAAGGCGGTCATAACAACCTTTTAAACAAACACATGGTTGCCATCTTCTGGAACGGGCAGTACAGAACCATTGTGTAGTTAAGGTTACAGGTGGGGCATAGTCCAATCCTTGCCAAACAGATTTAACCACAAACAGAATGAACCTAGTTTGCCTTTACTATATAAGGTGGCTTTTAGGCCCCAAAACGGAGGTGAGCTGGTTCATCACTGGCTCTGGCATCAGATGATCCAGGGAGCATGATCCTTTGACACTGAAACAAGGGAAAGTGTGTATTTCTCAATACTCTGTTTATTGAGACGCTATCACTCCCTTAGATGGCTCACTGAGTTGCCCTGAGTTGCGTAGGAGCCTGGAGTCCCAGGCAGTTGTTCAGGAGGGAAATGTGCTAACCCTTGCTCTGTCACCTGCCTCTGCCTGCCTAGACTATCAGCCTATAAGATGTCACCTAGCCCTGACCCACTGGCTCTCAAAACCAGAGATCAGAGCAGACACGTGCATCCAATGACAACCCCCCGGTTTCTCTTTATACGAGTTATGGATCTAAAGTTGCTGGTAAGTGGTGCTCACAAACGTCACCTCCTCCCAGTGTGAATGACAATGTCCAGAATTCTCTGGGATGCCCGGTATTTCAGATGCACTTGGGGGGAGCCGCCTCTGCCCAATTTCTTTTAGTGCGTGTTTGTTTACGCGTGCATATGCATGTGCGTGAAAATCAGGTCACTGTCTGCATCTTTGATCACCTTTCATTCTACTTTTTGAGACAGGCTCTCCCACTGGACCTGGACCTCACCAGTTAGGCTAGACTGGCCAACAAGCAAGCCCGGGGTTCTTCCTGTGTCTGCCTTCTTCGTGCTGAGTGTGAATGTGTGTTAGTCTGCTCAGCGTTTGTTTTTTAAAGATATTTATTTCATGTTAGTGTTTGCGTGTGTGTGTGTGTGTGTGTGTGTGTTCATGTTTGCTTGCATGCAGCATGGACGTGTGCACATGCATGGCAAGCATGTGGAAGTCCAGGATAATTTGGTTGGCTCTCTCCTTCAACTATGTGGGCCTCAGGAACCGATCCCTGGTTGTTAAGCTTGGTGGCACATGCCTTTACCAACGGGGTCATCTTGCTGGCCTTGCACTCAACCGTTTCCCGTGGGTTCTGGGGGCTCAAACTCAGGTCTTTATGTTTGTGTAGCAAACACTTTGCCTACTGAACTATATCCCCATCCCTTTCCTCCCTGTACCCTACTTCCAGCCTGGGACAGCATGGGGCAGAGTGGCTAGACAGTGGCTCTCTGAAGCATCAGGTCCTGGCTGGAAACCTGGATTAACTTGCCTAATGAACTCTAAAATAACTCCATTCCCCTCCACCCCACGGCAACAGCATTTTCTCTCTAAAATTGTTCCTGATTCTTCGTGCGAGCAGAGTGTTTTGCATACACAGAAGGCCTGAGAGCAACTGCAAGGGCTGAAAGAGAAAGGATCAGATATGAAGAGGCGACTTGCTTTTTCAAAGCAACGCATTTCATTTTATTTTATGCGTTTGGGTATTTTGCCTGCACCCATAGCTGTGCACTGTGCATGCAGTGCCCATAGAGGCCAGAAGAGGGCGCTGGCTCCCCCTGGAACTGGAGTTCCAGATGTTTGTGAGCTGCTCTGTGGGTGCTGGGAACCAAGCCTGGACCTCCTGATCTAGTGAGTGTTCTTAACCACGGAACAATGTCTGCATCCCCAAGAGAACCGGACGTTTCTCTCCAGGCAGACCGCCCCTCATCTATGGAGCTGATGAGGTACTGCGCGCCTTGCCTTGCTTTACCAGAGTCTCGTGCTTCCTGGAGCACGTGATGCCAGGACCAGAGAGCACGCTCAGTATCCACACGGGGCTCGCCACACGGGTACTCTGAGGAATTTACTCCCAGCAGACAAAGAGCTCTTCTTTATCTGCTTTATTCCAGTCATCAGTTCTTGGTGGAGAAGCAAGTTGCTGAAGGGTGGGAAGGGGGTCCAGATGTAGCAAACAGAACAGGAGAGTGCCTGGTTAAAAACAAATTCAGCTCAGCGAGTGATGTTTTCCAGTACACGTATGTCTCATATCACATCTAGGGGGGGGGCATTCTTATGCTAAAAATGAATTGTTGCTCATCCTGAAAAACCATTTTGTTTTCTAACATCTTATTCTTTTTTTTTTCTTTTTTTCTTTTTTCTTTTTTTCGGAGCTGGGGACCGAACCCAGGGCCTTGCGCTTGCTAGGCAAGCGCTCTACCACTGAGCTAAATCCCCAACCCCCTAACATCTTATTCTAGCGGTCAGTTTTAGGGCTGTGTAGTATACCATGGCCCTTGGTTTCCAAAGTCAGCCATGCCCAGAAGCACACTGATCACATCAGTCTCAAGCAGAGAGGTGGGCTACGAGACATCGCACGCACCTTGCAATGGCTGTTCCATCCCCTCACACTTTCAGCTAAGGGTCACAGCTCTGATTTTCTGGTGAGTTCCACAAATCAAATCCTTCTTTAGGGACTCATGTTTCAACATTCTTTACCACACTGTAGTTATTGACTTTGCGTTTACATGTGTATATGTGTGAACGAACATGCATGCCATGGTACACACGGGTGGAGGTCAGAGGGCAGCTTGCAAGCATCAGTTCTCTCCTTTGGTCATGTGGGTTCTTAGGAATTGAACTCAGGTCTTTAGGCTCAGCAGTAGGTCCCTATGATAGCTTGGCTGTCAGTTTGATACACTGGGGAAGAGAGAATCTCAATTGAGAAATCACATCCCTCAGAATTGACCTGTGGGCGTGACTGTGGACATTGTCTTAGTTAATAATTGATATAGGAAAATCCAGCTCACTGAGGGCAGTGTCATCCTGGGGCAGGTGGCCCTGGGCTGTGTAAGAAAGATGGATAGCTGAACATGAGTGAGAGAAAAGCAAGCCAGTGAGCGGGGTTCTTCCACTGTCTCCGCTTCAGTCCAGTAACACACACACACACACACACACACACACACACACACACACACACACACACACACACCAAACAAAACAAAACTGGGTGGTCTCGTGTACAGCAACATGGAAAGTGGGAACTTACCATGTTTCTGGGGCCACAGTCCCTCTGAAGCCTCAAGAGAAAAATCCTTCCTGGCCTTTTATTGCTTCTGGTGGTCCCAGACATCCCTTGTCTCATGAAAGTACCACCCCATTATTTGTTTTGGTTCTTTTTTTTGGAGCTGGGGACCGAACCGAGGGCCTTGCGCTTCCTAGGCAAGCGCTCTACCACTGAGCTAAATCCCCAACCCCACACTCCATTATTTGTGTCACATGGCTTCTCAGTCCTTCTGATTCCTGCCCTGGCTTCCCTTCATGATGGGCTATCAGCTGTGAGCCAAGTAACCTCTTTCCTCCTCCCAGTTTCATTTGACCGCATTGTATATCACAGCAACAGAACCTAGTCAGGCAGTGCCTTCTCTTCTGAGCGATCTCGCTGGCCTCCTGGGGCCTCATCTTTGAACTATAAATTAAGGGGTGTGAACATTGTTGTTTAAGTAGCTGTATTAGTGTAGGAAGTTGGTCCAATGCTGCTAATTCTGTACCCCAAGATCTGGTTGCCCCTCTCCAGAGAGGAGATCTTCACATACACCAAATGAGGCTATGTAACCGTGTTCCCCAAATTAATCGGTCAATAAAAGGTTAAAGTCTGTGTTTGGCCGGTAGATGGAGGTAGATAGGTTTTCAGTTACCTGGGGGTGAGGGGAGTCAGAGAGAGAGAGAGAGAGAGAGAGAGAGAGAGAGAGAGAGAGAGAGAGAGGAAGAAGAAAGAGGAGGAGGAGGAAGAGGAGGAGGAAGAAGAGGAGGAGGAGGAAGAGGAGGAGGAGGAAGAGGAGGAGGAGGAGGAAGAAGAAGAAAGGAAATAGAGAGAGAGAGAGGAGGAGGCTGCCTGAGAAGAGATCACCATGAGCACATGGCCAGGAGAAACAGCAAGTAACAAGGGATATATGCCTGGGATGTAAGTTAAAACAGCTCCAAACTGGGGTTGGGGATTTAGCTCAGTGGTAGAGCGCTTGCCTAGGAAGCGCAAGGCCCTGGGTTCAGTCCCCAGCTCCAAAAAAAAGAACCAAAAATAAATAAATAAATAAATAAATAAATAAATAAATAAATAAATAAACAAACAAAAACAAAACAAAACAAAAAAAGCTCTAAGTCTACCCGATCTAGGTTTACAGCTTGTAAATAAGCTACCTGGATTGTATGTCTTCTATGTGGCTAGCAAGAATTTATAATTTATTTACACATTAGCTACATTAAAGAAGATTCATTGTGTGTTTATGTACCCATGTGTGTGCCAGGGCTGGCAGAGGTTAGATGGCGCTGTTAGAGTTCCTGGAGCTGGGGTCGTTAGCAGCCCAACCTGAACGCTAGGATTTGGTTCGGTCCTCTGAAGAGCACTGAGTCTTTTAACTGCTGAACAATGGCTCCAGTCCTGTGTCTGATACTTTTGTATCATATGACCAAAATGCACCAGAAACAAACTCACCTGGATAAAGAGGAAGAAAGATCCCTTTCTGTTCCTTGTTTCAGAGGACCCAGCCCTGCATGGTGGGGAAGACGTGGTGGACTAGCCTCCATCTCAGGGGGCAAGAGAAGGGAGTGTATTGAATAGTTCCCAAGGACAGACAGCCTCCAAGAACAGCCCAGTGACAGACATCGGTCAGTTAGGCTCCACCTTTCAACTTTACCACTTCCAAATAGCACCACCATACCATGAAGCCATCGAGGGATTAATCCATCCATGAGGCCAGAGACCTCAGGCTCCAGTCATCGCAGGAAACACATCATGAATACATTGTTTCTAGAATTCATTCTCTGGAGAAATACAAGCAATGTCTCCTCCCTCCTCCTAATGTCCCGCTGATAAACCAGAGTACAATTCCACCAAAGTTTACCCAGGGGACCCAATGAGTTTGTTGGGCTTATTTGCTGGAATAGGTAAAAGGTTATTGATAGGAGTGTGGGTGAACCTGAAGCAGACACCCTGCAAAGTCTTCCCCCCAGCATGGACAACGGTTTCCCCAGAGCTCTCTTCTAATCACCCTCCACCCCCAGCCAATATTCTCTTTAACTTCAGGACTCCCATGCAATTTGGACAGGATTGCATACACATGACTGGGAGAAACAGCTGGAAGCTTGGGTGAGGGTTCAAGGACCCTCCCATCCCTTCCTTCCCGGAGGGAATGTTAGCAGTCACCAGGCCCATGAGTGATGGACTCCTGCAAACAGTAGGGACAGCTGGTCTGACGCTCTTGCTGGGAGGATCATGTTCCCTGACACACCCAAAGATGGGCACCACCAATCCCTCAGGTGCTTCTCAGTCCAGTCAGGTGGATAAGGAGGGCTACAATCATACCTGCCGTGCTTTAAGACTCACCCTAACCTGGCATAGCCCTCATCTCATCTAATGAGATCTGAAAATTGCCCATTTCTGAACAGTTCTCACTTTGAGGTTCCAGTAGATGTGAATAGGGGAGTTGGGAGGGGTAGAAGGTAGGAATGGATCCTGTTCTATTCACTATATCATCCAATTGCACTGGTGGGAAAGACCAAATTTCCCTCTCTTGAAATGCTTTCTGAGGTTTGTTTACTGGGTCTCTATTTACTTCAGCCCCCCACCTCACTCCCACCCCACCTCCACCCGCACTCCTGCAGTGTTAGAAATGGTAGCCAGGCCCAATTAATTCTGGGTAATTGTTTTACCTCTGAACCACACTCTTAGCCCCCCCCCCATGCTGGATTCTAGGCAGGGGCTCTACCACTGAGCCACGCCCCCAGCCCCTCACTGGGGAATTCTAGGCAGATGCTCTACCACTAAGCCACACCCCAGCCCCTCACTAGGGGATTCTAGGCAGGGGCTCTACCACTGAGCCACGCCCCCAGCCCCTCACTGGGGAATTCTAGGCAGATGCTCTACCACTAAGCCACACCCCAGCCCCTCACTAGGGGATTCTAGGCAGGGGCTCTACCACTGAGCCACGCCCCAGCCCCTCACTGGGGGATTATGGAAAGACATACCCCAGGCCTTTAGGCCTTGCCCTCCTGCTGCTGGCCTTTGCTGTATAGGACTTGCTCCCACCTTGATCTCTAGTCCAGGACTGCCTGGGCCATCTTCCCTGTTCTCTTCCAACTTAACTTCAACCTATTCCTGATCTGCTATATTCCTGTTCCCACCGCTGGAGGCTTTCTCTAACCTCAGACATACTGGCATAGGATCTACACACACCTCCGGCACCAATGCCTAAGCCCCACCCCTGCCCTGTACCCCAGCATTCTATGTTAGTGAGCACTGTCAGCAGCCCAGGCTGTGAGTCATCTCTGGCCTCTCCCCCACCTGCACCCACAGCCAATCTGCCGGGAACCCCTGTCAGATCTGTTTTCAGAAGAAATCTAGCTTCAATCCCTTCTCACCACCTCCATCACCATCGCCCTAGCTCTGCCCCCACCATGTGCCTCTTGAATTACTAAAATAGGCTTCTTGGTCCCCTGATTTTTTTCCCAGGCCCCCCACAGTCTGTTCCCACAGCAGCCAGGACTCTCGTATTAGCACCCAAATCCGATGATGTAATTGCCACTGTGGGGTTTCCAGCAGTTTCTATGAGACTAGAATCCTGACACTGGAGTGTGGGATCGGAAGCTGCAGCTCCAAGATGCCTTGTGTTCAGCACTTGGCTTCAATGACTCCCTGCTGACAGCCGCAAGGTGAACAGACTTTCCCTAACACGTGCTCTTCACCGCAGGCCCCAAAACATCTGTCATGGGGGCGGGGATATAGCACGCATGAGGCTTTAAATTCAATCCCAACCACTGTATAAACTGGGTCTGGGGGCATAGGCCTGGAATCCCAGCCCTTGAGAGGTGGAGACAGAGTGGTCAGAAGTTCAAGGCTACCCTAGACTAGGTAATGAGTGTTCTGATGAGATTCTGTTCAGTTTAACAGAAGCTCCAGTTTTCTGGAAAGGGGAACCTCAATTGAGAAAATGCCTCCATAAAAGTGGCCTGTAGGGAAGGAAGTCTGTAAGGCATTTTCTTGCTTAGTGATTGATCTGGGAGTGCCCAGCCCACTGTGGGTGGTGTTAGCCCTAGGCAGGTGGTCCTAGGTGTATAAGGAAGACCACTGAGCAAGTCATGAAGAGTAATGCATTCCTCTGTGACTCCTGCTTAAGTTCCTGCCTTAACTCCCTTCATGATAGGCTGTGATGTGGAAGCATAAGCTGAATAAACCCTTGCCTCTCCAGGTTGCTTTTGGTCATGTCGTTTTTATCTTGGCATTAGAAGCTTAACTGAGACGGTGAGTTGGAGGCCAGCCTGGGCTACCATAGAACCTGTCTCAAAACAAAACCAAAACAAACCACCCCAAGAATGTATGATAGTTAATCTTTGTCAAGTTAATGGAATTTAGAATCACCTGCGGACACACCCCCCAGTGCACCTGTGAGGATATTTCCAGAGTGGTCTAAGACGGGAAGATCTATCTTAAATGTGGGCAACAAGTATCCATGGGCTGGGATATTAGACTGAGTCAGGAGAGCTGAGCACCAGCATTCCTCTTGCTCTTGCTGACCAGCTGCCTCCCAGTCCCACTGTTACAGCCGGCTCCACTCTGGCTTCCCCATCTTCCACACCTGGATGGACTGAGCCCTTGACCCATGAGGCAAAGAAGCCCTTCTGAAGTGGAACCTTAAGGGTTCTTTGGAAAGTTAGTTATGTTGGATGATGTTTCGCTGGGGCAAACACACTGTGAAGAAATGTTTAATTAAAATGAAAGACTAAGGCCGACTTGTGAAGGAACGCTGTGCTGAAGCGGACACAAGAGAAAGGATGTTCTACTAAAGCAAGCACGTGAAAGGGCATGTAACGAAAAATTCTTTGCTAACAACATGCATGTATTGGTCTGCCTTACACTGTATAGTTGAGCTCCATTTGTTGGGACTCCATAGAGAAAAAAGTCTCCAAAAAAAAACTTCTGGTGGTGTGCTGCAGTTCCTTATTGCTTCTGTGGACTCAGGCTGACTGGCAGAGTGATGTCAGCTGAGACAGACGCATGTGTTGAAGCAAGATGCATGCTCAGGCAAGACCCATAGAGAACGTGTGATGTTTGGAGAGGGTATAAAAAGGACTTGATGGGCAGTGACAGGGGCTGAGCTTGACTTGTTTGTAGAACTAGCTGTGCAGTGCTTGTTGGTCTCACATCTTCACTGATCTTTGCTTCCCCGAGAGAGGCACAGACTAGAACTCTTGGCGTTCCTCCTGGCCCTCCTGCTGTGTCTGCTATGTCATGTCACCCCTGTTGCTATCCCAGCTCAACCAAATTGGACTGCTGGTGTATCTGTGAAGTGTTTGTGAGTGGATCAAGTTGCTGCTGCTAACCTGTGAACTGAACTGCCGATTTCCAGACAACGTAGTTTGCTCCAAAGAACCTTTCTAAACAGGTCCACTTCCCCCGTATCCTTTCTTTTCTACTACGTCTAGTGGGTGTGGGCTATAAAGGAGGTTAAAGCATTTAAGAACAGTCATTAAAAATAGGATTTGAAAAAAATTGAAGACACACCCTTCTATCCAAACACTCTCTTCCTCTGGTGCTTTGTCACAGTGACAGGAGTATTTAGCATCTTTAAAAAAAAAAAAAAAGACAAGGTTACCCTATCTTACAAGCTGACTTCAAACACTCCCTAGGACTGAGGATGACTTTAAACGACGCATCCTCCTGCCTCTACCTCCAGAGTGCTTATAGTCATGTAATAATACAGCATCTAAACCTACCATAGACCAAAACTTGAGAAACTGTGAGCCAAAAGAAACATTTTCTTCTTAATGAATTGATCAACTCAAGAATCGTGTCGCAACAGAATGCTCCATGACACCAGGTATGGTGGCTTAAATGTGCTTGGCCCTATTAAGAGGTGTGGCCTTATGGGAGTAGATGTGGCCTTGTTAGAGAAAGTGTGTCACTGTGGGGGTGGGCATTGAGACCCTTCTCCTAGATGCCTGGAAGTCAGTCTTCTGGTTCCCTTTGGAACAAGATGTAGAACAATCACCTCCTTTTCCAGAGCCACGTCTTCCTGGATGCTGCCATGCTCCCACCTTGATGATGATGGACTGAACCTCTGAACCTGTAAGCCAGCCCCAATTAAATGTTGTCCTTATAAGAGTTGCCTTGGTCATGGTGTCTGCTCACAGCAATGGAAAGCTAAGACACCAGGTTGGCAGTCTGTTAGTAACCTCTCACACTTGGGCATATAGCATATACTCAGTGACATAGAGAAATCTGAATGGTGTATTTAGAGACTGCATAAGATGCCTGGGAATTCTCAGGACCATTACTAAGGGTACCACAGGCAAGACCAACAATTGTGGTAATAGGCTCTACTGGCTAGTCTTTATGTCAACTTGACCCAAGCTGGAGTCATCCGAGAAGCATGCCTCAACTGAGAAAATGCTTTCATAAGATTGGACTGTAGGCAAGTCTATAGGGCATTTTCTTAATTAGTGATCAATGGGGGAGGGCCTAGCCCATGGTACGTGGTGCCATCCCTGGGCTTGTGGTACTGGGTTCTATAAAGAAGGAGGCTGAGCAAGCCTCGAGGAGCAAGTCAGTAAGCAGCATCCCTCCACGGCCTCTACATAAGCTCCTGCCTCCAGGTTCCTGCCGTGGTGACTGCTTTCAATAAAGAACTGTGACATGAAATTTTAATTTCCTTGGCCACAAAGTTATCTCTAATTTTTTTGCAAAGTAGTTTGATCTCCTTTTCCAGGGTCAGCATTCATGTGTACACCAGAGTGACCATGAAAACATTTCTGCTTGCTCTCCTCTCATGGGGCTGGTACCCACCCAAAAACTGGAGCTGCCCCCTCTGACACCCATCACTATTTCTACATGAAGGTTATACTTCATTCATTCGTTCACTTTGTATTTTGGTAGGGGAGCAGGTGAATTGAGGCAGGGTCTTGCTAGGTAGCACTGGCTAGTTGGGAACTCACATATAGCCCAGGCTAACCCCAAACTTGTGGGCAATCCTCTGCTTTCAGAGAGCTAGTGGGTGTCATCATAGCTGGCTCAAAGTCACATTTCAGTGTTTATGTATGTGAGGTGTGTGTTCTCATTCATTGCTTTCCAGCTTGTTTTTGAGATCTGGAGTTCTCTGGTTGGGCGCGGCTAACTGGCCACTGAGACCCAGGAATCCACCTGCCCTCACCAGCCAGCAACTGGTAGTCCATGCGTGGATTACCACAAGCGGCTTTTGATATGGGTTCTGGGAATCAAACGCAGGTCCTAAATCTTGCAAGGCAAGTGTGTTATGGGGGCCACCTTCCTAGCTCCCCAAAGGGTACACTTCTGAAAACCTGCTGCTAACCCAAGGACAAACATACTGGGGAACACTGAGGCAGCCTGTGCTGCCCTGTGAGATGCTAGAGTCTTCTGGTGAACAAGTTCGCCTCCTCTGTCTTCGTTAGATCACTTCTCTTGCCCACCGTGAACTCTCTGGACTGTTGTAATGCACGCTTAGACGCCATTCATTCTATGACAGCCAGGAGGATGGGAAGCTGAAACCAAGTTGCTGCCTGCTTTGTTTCCCCTGAGTTCTGCGTAGGAGGAGCCTTCCTGCCTCTCCTGCTCCAGCGGTTGCTGATTCTAGGTTCATCTTCACACACACTCCGCCTTCTCCTCTCTCCTCTATGTGCCTTGAACACCCCTTCCTTTTTCTCAGGGGTTACCCTACACTGGTGATGACCTCATCTTGAGAGCCTCCACAGTTTACGTCTGCAAAGAACTTGTTTCCGAATAAGGTTGCACCAGCCACAGCAGGGTCAGGGCTTGGCTGCAGGCAGTTCCTTCTTTATTTGCCTTTCTGTGTTCTGCAAGGAATGTGCTTGCACATTGGATCCTGTAAAAGCTTACGTTGGTGTATGTTTTCCTCAGAGAACCTGCACTGACTCATATTTATAGAAAAAAAAAGGATTCTATATTTTCTTGCTTTCTTTTCTCCTTGCTGTGATAAAATACCTGGACAGAGGCAACTTGTGAGAGAAGGGGTTTGTTGTGGCTCATGGTTTAGGGGCACAGTCTGTTACTGTGGAAGTCATCACATCAGAAAGTTGAAGGAACCGGCCATGTCACATCCATAACCAAGAGCAGACAGCAATACATGTGTGCACGCCAGTGCTTAGCTTCGTTTGTCCACACTTATACAATCCAAGGTCCCTGCCTGCCAGGGAACAGTGGGGAGTTCAAGGATATCCTGTGCTATGGGTTGTGAACCAGGATTCATGGGAAGAAGTGTGTGGAAAGGTTGTAATGTCGCAGGCCTACAGTCTGATTACAATTTATCTTAGGCTATCTTTAGGCTCCCAATAGCCCAACGATTATATTCATTAAGTTCCTGGACTATGTAAGTGGAGGGGGAAAGCTGAGCAGCAGCGTGCATTCACCTCTGCTTCCAGTTCCTGCTGTCTTGTCTTCTCCGCCATGATGGACTGTACCCTTGAACAGTGTGTGAACCTAAACAAACCAGGCCGTGTGTGTGTGTGTGTGTGTGTGTGTGTGTGTGTCTGTGTATCTCTGTGTCTAGATGTTTATGTGTGTGTGTGTGTATCTCTGTGTGTGTGTATCTGTGTGTGTATGTGTGTGTGTATCTGTGTGTGTATGTGTTTGTGTGTATCTCTGTGTGTATGTGTGTGTATCTATGTGTGTGCATGTGTGTGTATGTGTATCTTTGTGTGTGTATGTGTCTGTGTGTATATGTGTGTATCTATGTGTGTGCATGTGTGTGTATCTTTGTGTGTGTATGTGTCTGTGTGTATATGTGTGTGTATCTCTATGTGTGTGTATGTATCTCTGTGTGTATGTGTGTGTATCTATCTATGTGTGTGCATGTGTGTGTGTATATGCGTGTGCGTATCTCTGTGTGTGTATGTGTCTATGTGTATGTGTGTGTATCTATGTGTGTATGTATATGGGTGTGTGTATGTGTGTGTATGTGTATGTGTGTGTATGTTTGTGTATGTGTGTGTATCTGTGTGTGTATATGTATGTCTGTGTGTCTGTGTGTCTGTGTGTGTGGTTGTTGTTGTTGTTTTATCACAGCAATAGAAAAAGAACTAAGATGAGGTGAATTCATTTACCAGCCACCAATCCTTTCTCACTACCGGAGTGGCTGACCAATCCACTATTGAGTCCCAGCTCAACTCACTGTCATTAGAGGCTGGGACCTCCCAGAAGAGTCCCTTTCTCAAGGGAGGCTTATGTGACCCCTCTTCTCTCTACAGCTCCTGGGGGTGTAGGATAGGGCTTTCTAGAACCCTACTTCTCTTTTTTCCAACTTCCCAGCCCACAGCAGAGTTGTAGCAATGGGATCCATTACGTGTGGATTTAGTCTTAAGAAGCAACCCACTTACTCTGCTCTTGAATTTTGAAGTTGAAAGTCCAACTTGGACCCTCAGCTTCTGAGGATGCTGTAACTATGGCAACAGTTCTCCAAGCAACAGTAAATATTTGCAAGAGAGAGAGAGAAGAGGAGAAGAAGGAAGATAGCCAGGGCTTTGGGAACAGAACTTTGCTCTGGGCACTTGCAGATGACCGGAGGCTGTTCCTGGCCTCCCAGGGGTCACTCAGAGGCTTGCAGTAATAACTGCTAGGGGCAGGGCTGGGTGAACTTGTGCCTCATTTCAGCTCTATTCTTCCAGGTCTCCAGGACAGGTGTTCTTATGATAGGAATTCAAGGCTAGACTCCAGGATAAGCTTCCTCTTTCTCACTGTGTATGCATACTTTGACACATCCTTTCTGTCATAATATATATGTATATATATACATATATATATATATATATATATAATCATGTGGGTGTATGCTACAGTGTGCATGTGGAGGTCAGAGAACAACTGGTTGCTACAGTCAGCTCTGTCCTTCCATATGTGGATGCCAGGGATGGAATTTGGGTTGATGACTTGGGGGCAAGCCCATTTACCCATAGAGCCATCTTGCTGCCTCCCCAGTCCAGTTTCTTGAGCCTCAGCCACCGCATCTTTGTAATGGTGATAAAAGACTGTTTGTTTTGGTGGGGATGTTGTGTGGCTAAAGGAATTCCAGCCCTCTACAGCATCCTTCTGGAGCTGTGAGAACCCCAGAGTTCCAGAGCAAACGGTTATTGAGAGCTTCAGGTTGGAGCCAGAGCGATGACTCAGTCAGTAAACTGCTTGCTGGACAAGCCTGAGAGCCTGAGTCCAAGCCTCTAAACCCCCTTAAGAAGAGCACATGGATGGGGTTGGGGATTTAGCTCAGTGGTAGAGCGCTTGCCTAGGAAGCACAAGGCCCTGGGTTCGGTCCCCAGCTCTGAAAAAAAAAAAAAGAACCAAAAAAAAGAAGAGCACATGGTGGCACATGCTTGAGATCCCAGTATTAGTGAGACAGAGACAGGTGGATCTCTGGGATTCATTAGCTAACCAGCCTGGTCAAATTGGCAAACTCCAGGTTGGTGAGAGACCCTGTCTCTAGAACACACACACACACACACACACACACACACACACATGCGTGCATGCACATGTACACATAGGCACAGGCACATACATACACACACGCACAGGCATACACAGGTACTCACATGCGCACACACATACACATGCACATGTATGCACACACACATGCATATGCACACACATGCACATGCACATGCATAGACACTTGAGAGCACACACTCACATACATGCAAACACACACGCACATGCACACACAGGCACAGGCACACACACATACACACACGCACAGGCATACACAGGCACTCACACACACACACTCACACGCACATGCATATACGTATGCACAGGCACACACAGGCACTTGCGTGCACACACTCACATGCACACATGCACAGGTGCCCACACAGGTGCACATACACACAACTGAAACAGACTCCAGCTGTGTAGTGCAACCATCACCTCAGACCTTGGGGGCTCACCCTTGCGCCGCTGTGGCCAACTGTGTAGTTGTGCAGATGGCAGAGCACGCTTCCCTGCAGATGGACTCAGGCTTAACCACAATCTAGGTCAGGGCTCTGAGTGCATCAGGCCCAGGGACAGTGTGTGTAGAGCAAGTCTCAGCAGAGGCAAGGCAGGGATTCAGAGTCCTGTGTCTCTCAGGGGCTGGCAGTCATCCCAGTGTCCCTAGTGCTAAGGGGACCTTGACCCTGAACTTCCCCAATGAGACAGTCTCCAGCACCACAGGTTTCCAGGTTAACTGATCCCCATACACACCTTGTTGTGTAAATAGGTCAAATGGTGCATTTATTTTTAAATTATATCTCAAGGGGTGCGGCAGATATCGTGTGTCTTATTAGCAAGAGAATGAGGTAGGCCTGCAGAATACAGTGCCTAGACAAATGTGGTTGGGTCTTGGCTTTTGTTTTTTGGGGGTCTGGGCCTCAGTTTCCCATTCTTTAAACAGATGGTCTCTGGGTTCCAGCCTTCAAAGTGAGTCTGACTGTGCCCCATGGGGTGTTTTCTGGAAGCTCTCCTGGGAGCCACTTCCGTGCTCTCGGCAGAAGCTCATGTAATTTTTTTTGTTTGTTTGATTCCTCTTGTGACTTCTGTATTTATTTATTCTGTGTTGGTCACACTGAGTGCCCCTGAAATAGAACAGGAGAGAAGGCTGTGAGGAGGGGTCTCAGGAGGGGGACCCGGGCTGGAGGAGCATTGTGATATGACTTGGACACATCCGTTCACCCACCGGGCTGTGCAGAAGCATGGACTTCGTGCAGGACGAGGTTTCTGATCCAGTGACAAAATTCAGCCAAGAGGGGCTGAGAGATAACTCATTTAGCAAAGCGCTGCTGCCTGAGAGTCGTGAGGCTCCTCCGGAAGGCGCAAAGATGCCTGTGGTCCCAGCACAGGGAAGTGAAGACAGAAGCAGTGAACCAGTCTGGCTCGATTAGTGAGGTCCAGGTTCAATGAGAGACCCTGACTGAAAAAATAAGTCGGGCAGACGACTTGGTGGATAAAATAAATGCTTGCTGTGCAAGTGTGTGTGTGTGTGTGTGTGTGTGTGTGTGTGTGTGTGTGTGTGTGTGTGTGTGTCTTAGTTAGGGTTTTACTGCTGTGAAGAGACACCGTGACCAAGGCAACTCATAAAGAACATTTCACTGGAGCTGGCTTACAGGTTCAGAGGTTCAGTCCATTATCATCAAGGTGGGAAGCATGGCAGCATCCAGGCAGGCATGGTGCAGGAGGAGCTGAGAGTTCTACATCTTCATCTGAAGGCCGCTAAGAGAAGATTGACTTCCAGGCAGCTAGGAGTAGAGTATTAAAGCCCACAGCTACAGTGACACACCTGTTTCAACAAGGCCACATCTCCAAATAGTGCCACTCCCCGGGCCAAGCATATACAAACAATCACAGTGTGCATATATGTATATGTATGTTTTTGTGTTTGTATATGTGTATATGTGTGTTTATATATGTATGTGTGTATGTCTACGTGTGTATATATGTATCTGTATATGTATATATCTGTATCTGTATATGTGTATATATGTGTGTTCGTATATGTGTATATGTGTTTATATATGTGTATATGTGTATATATATGTATGTATCTGTGTATGTGTGTGTATGTGTATGTATATGTGTGTATATGTGTGTTTGTATATATGTATATGTGTGTTATATATGTATGTGTATATATGTGTGTTTATATAATATGTATGTCTGTGTGTATATATATGTGTGTATGTATCTGTGTAAGTGTGTGTATGTGTGTATATGTGTGTTTGTATATGTATGTCTATGTGTGTGTATATGTATGCATGTGTATGTATATGTGTGTATATGTGTATTGTGTGTATATGTGTATGTATATGTGTGTAATGTGTATTGTGTGTTATGTGTGTGTGTGTTGATGCCAAGTGTCTTCTTCAGTCACTCATCACGTAATTACTATTTCTTGAAGATTTACTTTATTTTTATTTGTGGGTAGAGGGATGCCACTGGTGTGTGGATGCTCTTGAAGGCTAGAAGAATTCGTCAGATCCCCTGGAGCAGGAGTTACAAACTGCTGTGAGTGCTGGGAACTGAACTGGGGGTCCTTTGCAAGAGCAATAAGTGCTCTTCACCACTGAGCTATCTGCCCAGCATCTCTCCACTGTAGTTTTTGAAGCAGGGTCTCTCACTAAACCTGAAACCCACTGGCCAGCAAGAACCAGGGATCCTCCTGTCTCTGTCTCTCCAGTGATAGCATCACACATGGGAAGCCATGTTGGATTTTTTAATGTAGATGCTGGGGATTTAAACTGAGTTCTTTTTTTTTTCTTTTCTTTTCTTTTTTTTAGGAGCTGGGGACCGAACCCAGGGCCTCGGGCTTGCTAGGCAAGCGCTCTACCACTGAGCTAAATCCCCAACCCCCTTAAACTGAGTTCTAATTCAGTATCCTAGGTGTCATAAACACACACACACACACACACACACACACACACACACACACACACACACTTTTGCAAGACCTGAGTTTTGAGCCAAGATATGGCCCCTTCATATCTATGACATCCCCTTAAGCACAGAAGTTCAGGGGTTGACTTTGTTGTTCCCTCAGGGCTAGTCACTTGTGTGTGACAACGGGTGACAGGGAAATGTCAGTGTACCCCCAAGCTGCAAGCCTCTCTGATTACTTCTGCTTGAACGGGTTTTTAAAAGTGCTTGAGAATATTTGCACTGACAACAGCAGCGAACAGGAGTGCTCTGCAGAGCGGGTAAATTTGCTTTGTGTTTCTTTGAGAAAACAAAGGGAAAACCAGCAGCCCGTCAAGGCCTAAGTGATAGAAGTGTGCGCAGCCCTGGCCTTGATAAGCTTCCCTAGGCATTGAGCTCTCTGCTGACTGTCAAATCCTCTACCACACCCCGCAGAGTCGAGGGGCTGCTTTGAGCCCTGGCAGCTTAGTTCAAGGGCTCATCTTGGTTGGATCACACGGACCCAGGAAGCAATAAAGAAGTCTCTATGCTCGAAGTGTGGATGCTCAAAGCTGTCACCCAGCCCTCTGGAGACAGAGGATGGAAGACGTCAGGTTGAAGATCAGCTTGGGCTATTTGATGAGTTCAAAACCAGCCTGGAGACTAAGCCATTACCTAAAGACTATAAATGGACTGACCCTGGGCTCCAACTGCATATGTAGCAATGAATATCCTAGTAAGAGCACCAGTGGAAGGGGAAGCCCTGGGTCCTGCCAAGACTGAATCCCCAGTGAAGGTGATTGTTGGGGGGAGGGTGGTAATGGGGGGAGGATGGGGAGGGGAACACCCATAAAGAAGGGGAGGGGGAGGGGTTAGGGGGATGTTGGTCCGGAAACCGGGAAAGGGAATAACACTTGAAATGTAAATAAGAAATACTTAAGTTAATAAAAAAAAGTAATAAAAAAAAAAAAAACCAGCCTGGGCTACAGAGAAAAACCCTCTGTTTAAAGAAAGAAAGAAAGAAAGAAAGAAAGAAAGAAAGAAAGAAAGAAAGAAAGAAAGAAGGAAGGAAAGAAAGAAAGAAAGAAAGAAAGAAAGAAAGAAAGAAAGAAAGGTCACTGTGAGCATTGGGAAAATGGTTTAGTAAGCGAAGCACTTGCTGCACAAAGATGAGGACCTAAGTTCGAATCCCCTGGCATACTCAAAAAAGTGGGGCACTGTGATACATGCTTTTAATCACAGAACTGGCGAGGTGGAGACAGGAGGATTTCCTGGGGCTTGCTGGGGAGTCAGTCTAATCAAATAATCAAGCTCCCGGTTCAATGAGAGACTCTGTCTCGGAAAATAAGGTGGAGTATGATTGAAGAAGACACCAGATGTCACTCTGCACTCTACTCAAATGTATGTGAACACACACACACGCGCACACACACACGCACACACACACTATGGAAAATGTCCCAGTCGCTGCTCAGATAAAGTCTTTCTGAGATGATAACCTCCACGATCTTTGGTTTAAACCATCTCTCTCTCGCTAGTCTGTGATGTGAGTCCTGGGATCGCTGCACACAAACAGGGCCTGGAAATCCATACGGAATTAACTGGCTCCTGCGTGAATCTGGGTAAAGCCATTAGAACCGGTTAGAGCATGATCGCATGTGTGAGGACAGACTGGATTCCGGTTTTTCACATTTGCTTTTAGAAGTCGGGAGGTGCCGGAGCACAGAAGGGGTTTTGCCTGGCTTTGGGTTTCTTTGTTCAGTTGGTCAGTTTGGTTTTATGTAGTTTATCTTAAAGCAAAACACAAGGCGAACCTCACTGGAGGAACTGCAGCTGAAGTCAACTCCTGCCATGAGAGAGAGAGAGAGAGAGAGAGAGAGAGAGAGAGAGAGAGAGAGAGAGAGAGAGATTGGCATTTTATTTTTTTCAGATGTATTTATTTATTTTACTTTATGCATATGAATGTTTTGACTATGTATCCGTGTGTGTGTATGTGTGTGTGTGTATGTGTGTGTCTTTGTGTGTATGTATGTGTGTATGTATGTGTGTGTGCATGTGTGTGTATGTGTGTATGTATGTGTGTGCATGTGTGTATGTATGTGTGTGTGCATGTGTGTATGTGTGTGTTTGTGTGTGTATGTATGTGTGTGTGCATGTGTGTTTGTGTGTGTATGTATGTGTGTGTGCATGTGTGTATGTGTGTGTATGTATGTGTGTGTGCATGTGTGTATGTGCGTGTGTTTGTGTGTGTATGTATGTGTGTGCATGTGTGTATGTGTGTGTATGTGTGTGCATGTGTGTATGTGTGTGCATGTATGTTTGTGTGTATGTATGTGTGTGCATGTGTGTGTATGTGTGTGTATGTGTGTGCATGTGTGTATGTGTGTATGTATGTTTGTGTGTATGTATGTGTGTGTGCATGTGTGTGTGTTTGTGTGTGTATGTGTGTGTGTGTGTGTGTGTGTGTGTGTGTGTATGTGTGTGGGTCATGTGCATACCTGAGGTCCCTGAAAGTCAGAAGAAGGCTTTGCATTGGGAACCCCCCCAGAACTGGAGCTATGGATGGTTGTAAGCTACCATGTGGGTGCTAGGAACCAAATCTAAGTCGTCTGCAAGAGCAGCAAGAGTTCTTAACTGCTGAGCCGTCTCCCCAGCTGGCATTTTAGGTAGGCATATGGGATTGGGCTAGCCTTAAAGTCGTTCTGTGCCACCTGACCTGGTGGGATCTGTGTATCTACGGAGGATGCTAGGCCTGGGTCTTGACTTCAACTTCAGCTTAAGCTATGGCTGACAACATGATTGGAAGAACGGCCTTTCCTCCTCCTCCATACTCACTGGTTACATCTTAACCTCTTTATGATACTGTGTTAAGGATGCTGTGGGGAGAAACATGTGCCCGTGCAGAGTGTCTGCTCAGAGCCTCTATCACCACTGCCACCCCCAGCTTCACTGCTGACACCACTACCCAACACTGGGCCTGGGAACCATCACCAAAAGAGCAGCCAGTACTTTTAACTGCTTAGCCATCTACCCGGTCCCCCGCTCCCTTTCTTCCTCCCCCCCCCATTATGTTTTAAGGGTTTCACTATGTAGCTCTGGCTGTTTCATACCAGGTTGGCCTCGAACTCTAAGATCCACTTGCCTTTGCTTCCCAGGGGCTGGAATGAAAGGTGTGCGTGGCCGCTCCCAGCTTCCAGGCCCTTTTCTTTGAAGCCATTCTTTGAGCCACTCTCTGAAGCGGTTTCCTCGGCCCTGTAATTAGCATCTTAATTTATAGCAGTCTAGTTCAGATTAGCATTAATTTAATTATAATAGTACCCCAAATTTGGCTTTCACAGTAACTCCTCGCTCTTCCCATTGGTCTGTTACTGTTACGCAAACGACAACTTTGTATACCATGGCTGTGGATGCAAATTTATGGTTATTGTTTTGTGTAATTGTCTTTTAAATCACATAGAACACACACACACACACACACACACACACACACACACACACACACACACACGAATTGTATTTATACTGCCTTTCAGTTTCCCACACAGCCACACTTACCCAAGTGTATTTTGTTTCTGTTTTCTTTTCCTCCTCCCCCACCTCCTCGGCCTCCTCTTCTTCCTCCTCACTCCCTCTCCTCCTCCTTCTCTTTCTTTTTCTCCTTCTGGTTCTCAGCATACCAGGTTGCCCTTAAACTTAAATTCTCCTGCCTCGGCTTCTCAATGTCCCAATTACAGGTCTGGCCCACATCTGGGTGCTGTGTATTTTCTACCGCAGGGCTGAGTCCCATCCTGCAGGACTCCCGTCCCCTGTCCATCACGGAACGGGCCTGCCAGTGCTAGATTTTGTCAGGTCTCTGTGTACTTGTGATTGTCTTAATTCGCCTTCAGCTTTGAAGGACTAGGTTGGTGGATGTCAGATTCTTGATTGACAACCGGTTTTAGCACTTTGAATATGGTATCCCCCTGGCTTGCCTTTAGAGATTCTGAGGAGAATTCGGCTGAACCACTGATTAGGGAGGATTGTCTCTGGTGACCCTTTTCTCCCTTGTTTTTATGATGGGTCTCTGAGGGCTTCCCCCCATGTGTATGTGCGATGTTTACATACGTGTGTGGGGGATGTGCGTGTGAAGGCCAGAGGACAACCTTGAGGACCAGGCCTTGTTTTGTTTTTAAATATTTATTATATGTAAGTACACTGTAGCTGTCTTCAGACACACCAGAAGAGGGCATCAGGTCTCATTACAGATGGTTGTGAGGCACCATGTGGTTGCTGGGATTTGAACTCAGGACCTCTGAAAGAGCAGTCAGTGCTCTTAACCGCTGAGCCATCTCTCCAGCCCCCTTGTTTTGTTTTTGAAATGGGGTCTCTCATTGACCTGGAATTCACTAACTAGGCTAGGCTTGCTGGCCAGGAAGCCCCTAGAATCCCACGCTGGGATTACAAGTGTAATCTATTATACCCAGCTTTCGCATTTTTCCACATGAGTGTGAGAGATTAAACTCAGGGCCTTCTGCTTGTATCGTGAGCACTTTGCCAATTGAGCTCTCACCCCTTTCTCTCTCTCTCTCTCTCTCTCTCTCTCTCTCTCTCTCTCTCTCTCTCTCTGAGTTTATTGTATTCAGGATTTAAGTGTTTTAAAACTTCCTATTTGATTATCTCTCCCAAGCACCAAATAGCAGCAAATCTTGAGAACTCTGTTTCCAAATGGATGCTAAACTCCTCCACTGTCCTGCCCGCTCTGCTCACCATGACCTTGAGCTTGACAAATGCTGCTGTTCCTCGCCACTCTTCCTGTTTCTAGTATCCACTTCAGTCCATTTTCCAACTACCAGGGGGATGCGGAGGGGGGTTTCTTAAAGCATTAATCAAATGACCAGGCTGGAGAGATGGCTCAATGGGTATTTCCAGTACAAGCACAACACCTGACTTAGAATCCCAACACCCATCTAAAAATCTAGGTGTGTGTGTGCTCCGTAACCTCAACGCTACAGGGAGTAGAGCAAGGGGAATAACTGATAACTCTGGGTTCAGTGAGAGACTCTGCCTCAAGAGACTAAGGTAGAGAATGATAGAACACCGGATGCCTCCTCTGGCCTCAGTGTGCACAGGCAATGGGCCTGCGTGCATGTGCATACAGATAACACACACACACACACACACACACACACACACACACACACCCCACAAATATATTCCACCCTGTCCCATCCCCACACTTCCCAGTTTAACTCCACCTTTTTTTTTTTAACCTCACTTTGAGTAAGCTCTGAGCTTGGTCTCTTTACAGTGTGGCCCTGTTTCATCCCCTCCTCCGACTTCTAGTTCTGTGGCCACTTCTCTGGCTGGGGCAGCCTGCTTTACACCAACTGTGACAAGAATACCTAAGGAAAATCACTACAAAGGAGGAAGGCTTCCTTCAGTTCTTGGTTTCTGAGGGCTCAGACATTCCTCCTTTTAATCTATCCTTCCCCTTTGCCGTGTAGGGCCCTCATCGAGGTTCCATCCTTCATGTTCCCACAACATCAAGGTCATCAATCCGATACAAGTTAGCCTTCCTCCCCTTCCATTACCAGTTCCTGAGTTAAACCCTCTTTTCAAGGTTTCTGTACTCCCATAATGATTGTACCCCAGGCTTATCGCTATGACCCTGAAGAACTTGCCTTACAGCTGGGAGGGAACCAAAAAAAAAAAAGGGAAATCTTCATCCCTCATCAGTCTGGCTCTCACTTTCTAGCTGGCCACCACAGGAGCTGCTGGAACAGCCCTCATGCAAACACTGGCGTCTTCCAGGACAAGTGTCACCAGGTCACGTCTTCTACCATGGACAATCTTGAGTCCCTCCCGCAACAGATCGTCTCCCTCTCGGGAGTAGCTCTACAAAATGGGAGAGCTCTGGACTTACTAACTGCTGAACAGGAAGGGACTTACATTGGACAGGAAGTGGGGATTGGACACGGGGTGGGTTGTTTCTGTGTTAATGAATATGGACTTGATGAACAGAGCACACAGGTGCTTACAGATCTCTGCTGAGATCTCTGAGCTCACTATGTCCCAGGTACCTTGGTACCCAAACCCTCTGGTGGCTTGGTTTCTTCCCTTCCTTGGCCCCATACAGGACATTGGGACTTTCCTCCTCCGGGCTCCTGTTCCATCCAGTTTCTAAAGAAACAAGTAAAGCAACATTGCCAAAGCCACTACCAATCCAGGTTCTGATTCAGTACCAAACCATTCCCAACCTAGAGGCTGATGACTATGATCCTTCTCCTTTATAAAACAAAAGGGGCAGAGGTCGGGCCTGAGAACCATGGGACCAGGAAGAGCAGGCCTGGAACAAGAGTGGGGTCGAAGTGTGTCCAAAGCCCAGAAATCTTATCCTGAGATTGCTCTCCCAAACCCCACGCTGCAGGCCTGCATTTCCAAGCACACTTAGTCCTGTGGCCCCCCCATCTTTGCCTCACTAGAGGAGGAAGGGAGGAAGGTCATGGGGCAGGTAGGCAGGTAGCCAGGTTAGGCTTCCTTTCCCCATATAAGGCCTCCTCATGAGACATCCCCAGCACCCTGGCTGCAGTCAGTGGTGTACACTCACTCCAATAGCCCCTACTTATACCCCAAAGGTTTAAATAATCTTTGTTCTTCCCACTAAATTGAACCATTCTCTGAAGCTGTTTCTCGATGTGAGTTCTTTGCCCTTGCACTCGCTGTGGACCAAGATCCTGCCTGCACCCATCCATACCCATCTGGCTAGGCTTCCCTCCTGCCAGTCCAGCCCCAGTGAGCATCGGGCATGGGAAGGATATCACATCAAAGATAGTGTGTGGGAGCAAAGCATCTATTGAGAGAGAGAGAGAGAGAGAGAGAGAGAGAGAGAGAGAGAGAGAGAGAATGATGACTCTATCTGCTGGAACTTGGCTCTACTTCCTATAGTCTACCAGCTCCCAGTAATACCATCAAACACGGCCCATGAGAGTGCTCAGCAAGGGAAGGTGTCAGCCGAGACTGACAGCTTGAGTTACATCCCAGGGACCCACACAGTTAGGAGGAGGGAACCAACCAACTCCCATAAGTTTTCCTCTGCTTTCCACATGAGTGCCATGGAGCATACATGCCCACGAGTGTGCACGCGTACACACACACACACACACACACACACAACCACACACCACACAACCACACACCACACAACCACACAACCACATACAACCACACACACACACATACACACACACAACCACACAACCACATACCACACAACCACACACACAACTACACACACAACCACATACACACACAACCACATACACACACACAACCACACAACCACACACAACCATACAACCACACACAACCACACACACACCACATACACACACAACCACACAACCACACATACAACCACACACACAACCACACACACAACCACACAACCACACATACAACCACACACACAACCACACACACAACCACACACACAACCACACAACCACACACACAACCACACACACAACCACACAACCACACACACAACCACACAACCACACACAACCACACGCACAACCACACAACCACACACACAACCACACACACAACCACACACACAACCACATACACACACACAACCACACAACCACACACACAACCACACACATAACCACACACACAACCACACACACAACCACACACACACAACCACACAACCACACACACAACCACACACAACCACACACACAACCACATACACACACAACCACACAACCACATACACACACAACCACACAACCACACACACACAACCACACAACCACACACACAACCATACAACCACACAACCACACACACAACCACACACACAACCACATACACACACAACCACACAACCACACACACACACAACCACACACACACACACACACAACCACAAACACACACACAGACACAGACACACACACACTGATAAAATGAATAATACCTGGGCTCAGAAAGGCGGTTGCCATCTGTTCTCGTCAAGACCTCCCATACAGCGAGAGCTGGCACTGGCTTCCTGGATCTGAAAGAACCAGCAGCAGCCTCTTCTCACCTGGTGCCAGTCTACCTCGGTTTTAGCTGCTGTTTTATCACTTTCTGAATAATGAGTCATTGATCATCTGGTTTCCATAGTGACCCTTAACCAACAAGACAATTCAAGGGGTCCTACTCCACCCCAATTAAGGGAGGAGCAAGCTCCCTGTGGAGACAGACGCTCTTCAGCGGCAAGCAAAAGTAAGTATTTTCAGTTGGCAAACTGACTGAGTCCATCTTCAGATGGGAAGCTCAAGACCCGAGGGACTCACTGGATTCTACAGCTGATTATATGCGTGAGTGTGAAAGTGTGTGTGTCGGTCAGAGGTCAACTCTGGGTGGTATTCCTCAAGAGCAGCCCAACTTGTTTTTTTTTTTATTTGTTTGTTTGTTTGTTTTTGTTTTTAATAGAACATCTTTTATTTACTCTCTCACTTCATATAAGTAGACAGTGTGTCTTGGTCATACCCACCCCACCCCCAACCCCACCCACTGGTTACCCTCAACACATTCCCCAGGCCCCTTCATGTCGATTCTGGATCCAACTGTTGCTGCCTGTTGGAGTGTTGACTTACCTTCCTGGATTGATCCTGTGCAGGTCTTGTGTAGGTAACTGGTGGTTTGAATGAGAACGGACCCCATAAGCTCACCTTTGAATACTTGGTCCCCAGTTGTATTTAGGAAGGATTAGGATGTGTGTTGATGGGAGTGGGCTTTGAGATCTCTCTCTCTCTCTCTCTCTCTCTCTCTCTCTCTCTCTCTCTCTCTCTCTCTCGGATCAGATGTAAGCTCTCAGCTACTGCTCCAACGTCATGCCTACATGCTTGCCACCATGCTTCCTCCCGTGATGATCATGGGTTCATGGGTCGATCCTCTGAAACTGTAAGCAAGCACACAGTGAAATGCTTTAGTCCTGTAAGTTGCCTTGGCCATGGTATCTTCTAAGAGCCATAGTAATCCTAAAACAGGAAGGACAGCTGCTGTAAGTTCATTACGGCCAAACCCATGTCTGGTCCAGAAGACAGCATTCCACGAACCTCTCCTGATCCCACAGCTCTTACATTCCTCCACCCTCTTCTTCAGCAAGGTTCCCTGAACCGCCCAGTCTTCCTTTTTGAAACAAAGGCCTCACATTCGCTCAGAGCTCTCTTAGGCTAGACTGGGTGGCCAGGTAGCTGAGATTACACGTGTGTCTCTTCATGTTTTTTAACTTCTTAATTTTTTTCTCAGATGGGGTCCCGCTGTCTTTTCTGGTTGGCTTCAAACTCAGAGAGACCTTCCTGCCTCTGCCTCCCAAATACTGGGATTAAAGGTGTGGGACACCATGACTGTCCCCATGCCCAGCATTTAAAATGTGGGTTCTGGGACTTGAACTCAGGTCCCCGTGTTGCTTGCTAGGTCTGTACTTTGCCAGTTGAGCCATCTCGTTGGTCTGCATGGATGGTCTTCTCTATGCAGTCAAATGTATGAGGGGTAGGACCAGTAAGATAAGGACGGAGCAGTGGGGGTGGGGTAGGGGCAGGTAAACAGGAAGTACTTTGTGATCCCATACTCTGAGTCTCCAAGCTGCCTCAGTCACAGGAAGGAAGCAGTCTGGCTGAGCAGGGCTTCCCGAGAGGCAGCACCAAGAGACAGAGGTGAGTCAGCTGAGTACCTGGCAACGAAAAACTCCCAAGGCATCTTAAATGTGTGTGGGGATTGGGGTGGTTGTGCACCCAAGAGTGCGTGCAGACCTGGGGTGAATTTGGTTTCTTCCATTCTCACTTTCCACCTTGTACTTTGAGACAGTGCGGCTCGCTGAACCTGGAGCTCACCGATTGGCTATGCTAGCCAGCCAATAAGCTCCAGGGATTCCCCTGACTCCCATTCCCCCCAGCCCCAACTAGAACTGGTGTTATAGGTGCCGAGACCTTGTTCTCAGCTTTAGAAAACATGGGTGTTGGGGATCTGCTCGACACTTGCTTGCACAGCACTTTACGGACTGGGACTGAACCATCTCCCCATTCCCCACTAGGTACCTTTCCATGGAGAGCTGCCTGGCTGGTAGTCTCAACATGAAAGGGATTAAAAATAAACTGCTCTCCACCAGCCTAATCACGTAGAACTCCAAAGGCCCCCAAGCAGGGCATCTGGCCTAATTTCATGTTCTACCCAACACTAATGATGTTCAGTCTGCCAAGTAATAATTCACGTTGAAAATAGACTTCAGAGACCTCTATGACCCACCAGTCTTGGTTTGGGAGGCTGAGTCCCACTGAGCCTCAGAATTAAGTATCTCTGGCATATGATGTCAGGTGGCCCCACTGTTAGATGGCACCTCCTCATAATTGAAAACATTGCTCTGCAGTTGGCAAGAGAGTGGATACACAAATGGAAAGTGGTGGCAGTAAGGAGACGGTCACCGTGCCAGTCAGAGCCAGGTGGGCACACAGAAGGGCCTCTGGGAGGACACAGTGGCATCTGGCCCTGCAGAAGGCAGGGGTGAATAGGAGAGAGCAGGAGAAGGCACAAGGCCTCCAGGTCCAAAGGCTGGCTGTGACTCTGGTCTGCCTTTCACTATAGGAGTCCAAAACTTGGGCTGAAGAACACTCACTTGATAAAGCGCTTGCAAAAGGACCTGGGTTCTATGCCCAGTGCTGAAGAGGAGACAGGCAGCCGAGCCTACTTTGGGAGTTCCGGGTCAGTGAGAGTCTTGACACTAATTAACAAGTGGGGGAGGGGGCTGAAGAGATTGCCAAGTCGATAAAGCTCTTGCTGTGCAAGCTTGAGGAGCAGAGTACACAGAAGTATCTGTGACCCAAGCTGTCCTATGGTGAAATGAGATGCCAGCTAGCCTGAACACAGAGACAAACAAGAGACCCTGTTTCAAACGAGGTGGAAGGAAAGGACCCACACCTAAGGCTTTCCACTGACGACTACACATAAACTCAATGGTTCACACACATGCATGTGTGCACACGTGCTTGCATGCACACACACACACACACACAAAGATTTTTAAGGTGGATAATCCTTAAAGAAAGACAGCCTCCACATGCACACACATGTACCTGCACACACATGTACCTGCACACACACACACACACACATACACACACACATATATACACACACACAAAGATTTTTAAGGTGGATAATCCTTAAAGAATGACAGCCTCCACATGCACACACATGTACCTGCACACACATGTACCTGCACACACACACACACACACACACATATATATATACACACATGCAAAGATTTTAAGGTGGATAATCCTTAAAGAATGACAGCCTCCACATGCACACACATGTACCTGTACACACACACACACACACACACATATACACACATGCAAAGATTTTTAAGGTAGATAATCCTTAAAGATTGACAGCCTCCACATGCACACACATGTACCTGCACACACACACACACACATTTACACACATGCAAAGTTTTTAAGGTGGATAATCCTTAAAGAATGACAGCCTCCACATGCACACACATGTACCTGCACACACACACACACACACACACACACACACACACACACACAAAGATTTTTAAGGTGGATAATCCTTAAAGAATGACAGCCTCCACATGCACACACATGTACCTGCACACACACAGACACATACACACACACACACTCAAATGCCACTTTTCACTGTACTTTGAACTCCCCTGTGAATTGAGATTGGCTTCCAGAGCGCTGTGTTAAAGAACTCAATGGGATGCAGCAAGAGCATCTATACAGAGAACGAGCAGAGAGAGCTCAGGGGTCCTTGGACGGTCTGGGGACAGACAGTCTGCTGGACTCCCACAGCTCGATGCTGAAGGAGGGGGACACACTTGGACAATGTCCTACCCCAAATATCAACACTCCATGTCCTTCAGATACAGCTGTGACTCTATCCGCTGGGGTTAGGTCTCCTGCTCTTTTTTTTTTTTTTTTCTGGGGCTGGGGACCGAACCCAGGACCTTGCGCTTCCTAGGTAAGCGCTCTACCACTGAGCTAAATCCCCAACCGGGTTAGGTCTCCATAAACCAAAGCGGCCAGGCATTAACCAGGAAGCACAAAGCCCCACCCCTCCCAGACCTGCTGGGTCTGGGCTCTGTGTGTGTGTGTGTGTGTGTGTGTGTGTGTGTGTGTGTGTGTGTGTGTGTATTCGAGAGAGGTGGGGGGAGAGGAGAACAAGAGAGTGGGGGGGCGTGAGAGAGAGAACAAAGCTCAAAGCATCTTCCAGTGCACTTTAATCAAAATTCCATCATCACAAGAGCTCTTGTGGCATACAATGTCAGGATGGGCACGTCAAGCTGGTCCTACAAATGGAACATCCATGGATCCGCACTTTAAACATGTATGAAAAATAAAATATATAATATTTATAGCTTTATAAATTTCCCCACTGAATCACTTTGTCTTTAAAATAAATTATGATACATGATGCAGCCTGGAGTCACTAAGCAGGTAGCAGCCGAATGGCACTCGAATCTCCAGTTCCGGGGAAAATACTGGACGGGGGAGAGTCAGATGCTCACAGAAACCAATGTGGCTTACAAGCAAGCTCACTCTTCACAGTGGGCTGAGCATCAAAAGGAGGGGAGGCTGGCTTCTAATGGCTGTTCCTCTTTTGTGGGGGAATAAAGTCAATCCCCAAACCACACAGAACGGTGTAGAAGCTGCAAATGAACTTTTGGCACCAGATGAGAGCAGCAGCTTTTCAAAGCCAACCCAGCAATGGTCCTTAGAAGCGTGGGGTCTGAGAGGTGGACAGAGGGTGGGGAAGCTGTGGGGGACTTTCTCCATGGCGGAGGGTCTGCTTTGGGGATGCTGGGGACTGTCTGGGCAGCTGGCCCTCCAGCAGCTGCAGTCCCCTCAGAGGGAGAGACCAGAGTGCACATGACACTGAGGGAGAGACCCTGTTTCAGGGGCGGGTAGCTTCTGTGCACTGTGTTCAATCAAAAGCAGGGATGTGCTACACACACAAGGGACCCAGGCCACCCCGGTAGGATGACCACACAGCCATCAAAGGGGACAGACGGGAAGCACACACGAGACACTAAGGATCCAAAATGACAGGCAGGGCTGGGTTGCACTAGCATTTACAGGAGGGGTGGAGAGGCTCACAGACTTTACTAGAAACCCCAGCAGGAAGTGGCTCAGGACTCTTCCCAGGGCTTCGGTCACTTCCCACCAAAGAACAAAGCAGTAAGAACATAGGAGCCTAAGACAAAGGAGGCCACACAGCCTGCCTTAGGGGCTCTGGTTCTTTCCTACTCAGGCCAGAGATTTTAGTTGAACTCGGGAATAGATGCCTTGAACTCCCCAGAACAGCCCGCTCTTGGCCTCTGGGACAGGGAGAAGGTAGCTACAAGTCCAGGAGACGCTCTTCGCACGTCTCCACAGGCCACTTGGAAGCCCCTCCAAACACATCGACATTGTTGTCCACCCATGGGATGATGTTTCCAGGCATGTTCGTGGAGCAGTTGGCGATGTTGATGATCTCTTGTGCCCGGAGGACACGGTCCCATATGTTGAACTGGCTAAGCTCTCCAACAAAGGCCTGTGTGGCATCAAATCTGCCTCCCACAGTGTCCTGGAAAGTAGAAACAGGCACTCTGGGATAGGCTGACAAACAGAAGGGGCCTCCGGACTTTCCAGGGAAGCAAGATGGAGGGAACAATATATTCTACAGGTCCTGAAGCCCCATGGCATTTGAGGTCTTGGAGGTGGCTTTACTATAGCCTCCCCCCCCCACTTTACACAGGGGAAACTGAGGCAGAGGGGAACAACAGTCACCTAAAGCCTGACTCTCAGCTCCTTGCAGGGGAGAAGCAGTGGACCCGAGCAGTGCAAGCCCTCTACGAGCTTGGTGATCACTACGCTAGTTAGCTCTGCCCTGCCTGGGACCCGCAGCTCCTTTGTCACCCTCACAGGATAGCGAGTGTCCCAGATCTCGTTTCCTCCCTCGTCCCCCCCTGCCCTGCCAGGTACACTGGATGTCTCCTAAGTGGCCTTTGCTCGATCCTGGGATCCTGAGGAAATAGGTCCAGGAAGATGTCACTTGTACCACTGTGTACCAGGGGAGGCCAAATGCAGGGACTCACAGGGACACAGGGACACTGGAGATGCTTTCCTATAGTGTTTTCCCCACAAGGCAGCTGAAGCCAAGCTACTAGGTGACCCTGTGACTACAAGGACATTCCACAGCTCTTTGTCCTCTCTCAGTCAGGGAGCTCACTCATGGGGCGGGCTGGCTGTCAGGGACAGAGTGGCAGGGTCTGGGAGACAGATACCTTGGGCAAGAGCAAGGAAGGGGATGCCGGGGCGTCGGGGTGGGTAGCCTCCTTTGCAGCATCCGTGAGAGTACCCACCTGCTCCTGCCCCAGGATGAGCACACCCCCTGGCTTGATGGGATGCCAGGGTGCCAGGTTCTCCCCGGTGCCCAGCTTCTCCCCGTCCTGGAATGCTTCCCACATGCCATCTCGAGTGGTCCAGGTGATGCATATATGGTGCCACTTGCCATCGCTGACAAACAGGGGCAGCTGTGCGACCTGTGGGGATCAACACGCAGGTGAGACTTGGCAGGTCTGGGTCCCATGGGATTCTCCAGGGAAGGAATGTCACCGGTTACTCCTTTCCACAGTCCAGGATTCCCGCTGGGATTCCTTTCCCTGTCTTAGCAGTGACACATCAAGCCCCACTTGGTTGGCAAAGCCTCAGGACAACGGACATTCTTGGTTCTGGGCCTGGCTCCCGATTCCCATGCTAGCCTGGGCTCTGTGTGGAACCCGATAGGCAGCACTGAGAGACCTGTGTGTGTGTAGAAGCCTTGCCTCTGTCAAGGGGAGGGCAGGGGGCCTCTACATGCATGTGTGTGTGAGCACAGTACATGAGTGTCCACATACAGACCCCACCCTCAACGACAGGCAAGCCCCAGACGCCTGTGAGCTCAGGTCTGTGCTGTTGTTACTGTTGGTCTCCTAGCAACCTGCAGTCTCCCTCCCAGGACTTGGATGTTTACAAGAGGTCTAAAGGGAGAGGAAACAAGGCTCTCAGGGATTACAGTGTTATTTAGAACAATAAATCCTTGGCTCAGGAAAGTTGTTCCTGCTAGAAGCCTGGAAGGCTCGCTCTGTCCCACAGAACTTCCAACTTCTGCAGTGCTCCCAAAGTAGACAAACTCCACCCAGCGGCACTTTGACAAAGATCACAGACAGGCGAGGGTCTCTTCTTCACCCATCCCAAATGTAGGCTGGACCTGGACCATCTACAGCAGGGGCAGCCACTCAAATGCTGGACTAAGGGCACTCTTTTATCGTGTTGGATCTGACTTGAGAAAAGATTCATTTGCTTTGGTTAAAGACAGGGTTTGCTGTGTGGCACAAGCTGGCTTTAAATTCAGCCATCCTGTATTAACTTTCCAAACTCTTAAAAGGTGTGCCACCACACCCAGCTAGGTGGCTGGGTGGTCAGAGGCTCAAAACTAGTACTTCACGGAGACCACAGTCCTTACTGCCTGTGGAAACGGAGCATCTGCTCTGAGAAAGGCAAGGCTGTGGGGCAGAAGGAACAGTTGCCGGGGCTGAAAAAGGCTGGGCAGGAGTTGATGACAGGGTACATGGTGCAGTGTGGCAGTGGGACTGTTTTATACGTTAATTGTGATGTGATTATATAGCTGTCTGCATTCGTCAAGGCCAGTTAAAACTGAACATCCATTTAAAAGCTCAGTTAAGTGTACATTTTATCACAATAAACCCGATCCCTTTAAAATGTATATCTACATCCAGGTACCCTCGACCACAGCATTTAGGGAGAGCCACAAAGGCTGCCTGTGTATGTGGGGTCCTGCCTTCCTACTCCTTCCACTCCTGTGACGTGTGGATGCTCAACTGCCTATTGTTGGCCAGACCCAGAGCTAGGCTCCTCATAGGCTGCCAAGGCCAGTCAGGCTCTGATGTCCCACAGGGTCTACTCCCGTGGACACCAGGGTGGGGTTCTAGCTGGCCTCACCTTGTCGTTGATAAGCAGCTCTATGGGATTGTTACCCCACTCTATCAGCACAATCTCATTGGCTTGCCCAGGCACAGCGTAGGAGAATGGCGTGCCGATGCCTGGTGAGGCGCTGGACCGCAGCCACAGGCAGATGGTGAAGGCATACAGCTCGGGCAACGTCTTCTTGATCTTGCCGTATAGGTAGTTTGTACGGAGAGGGAGGGACACTTTGAATGCATCTGGTGACTTGAATGCACTGTTGCCTGGTTGGAAGGAAGAGAGGTTACAGCAGGGTAGCCTGGGCCACGTACCCCTCACCAGGACCCATCACTCAGGCAGAACTAAAGCACTCCAGCTCCTGGTCAAAGTGCCCAAGCCCAGCAGTCCTAGGGACAGTCCTTGACTCCTAGAAGCCTACATTCTAGTGGGGGAAATCAGCCCACAGAGAGTGGAAGGGGAAAAGGGGAAGGGGGTGGGGATTTCTTCTAACACAGCGGCAAGAAGAAGACAAGGGTAAGGTAAAGAATCACAAGAAGCCTGTGACTTGAGACCTTCTGGTGAATCCAGGGAGAGGTACCAGCAAGAACATGGCCTCCAGGATGCTCCCAGAGGTGTGAAGGAAGAGGAATATATTGTGAGGAATACACTAGATGCCGTAGAGAACTTGTCTCTACCTTTTTTTTTCTTTACTTTTTTTGAGACGGTCTCACTGTGTATTTTTATCCTGTAATTCCTACTCAGATCCTCAATCCTCTGCCTCTGCCTCTTAAGTGCTGGGACTGAAGGTGTGCACGCCCATATCCAGCCTACCTGCACCATTTAGGATAGGGAAATAGGCCTCAGAGCTGGAGAGATGGCCCAGCAGCTAAGCACACTTGCTGTTCCTCCAAAGCGCTCAGGTTCAACTTCCAGTAGTCACACGTCAACACACAACCATCTGTACCTCCAGTTCCAGGGGATCTAATGCTCTCTTCTGGTCTCTACACACGGCATACATACACATGCCTATGTACATATACACACACATAAAATATTTAAGAGACCTCTTCATTCTTATCTATTTCTGAGTAAAGGCCTTGCTATGTAACCTGTAGCCCAGCCTGGCTTTGAACTCACAAAGCCTAGTGTCTTAGGGTTTTGTGCAGGAATACAAACCCTGACTAAGACACCAAGCAAGTACTGGACACACACACACACACACACACACACACACACACACACACACACACACACACGCTCCCACAGCCAGCAAGAGGCTTCTTTGAATCCACAAGTAACTCAGACAAAAAAACAAAACACCCAATATATATTCCGGTCCTTTCTGATCACCACTGAGCCTCACAGTCTCAATGACTACAAAGGGGAGGAAGGGTTTAGAGACACTGGATTTAATTTTCTTGTTCTTCCTCAACCATGTCTTATTTCTTCCCATCTTTCCTTGAGCACTCTGTCCCTCTGTCTTCTTTCTTAAGGGCAGGCTTTGAAACCCAAGGGACCAGGGATTGGGGGAGGAATGACTCCAGGGACCGGCGCACTCAGTAAACACTTGTGGACGGGTAAGCCTGCATTGCTTGCCATAGTAAATGCTTACCACTGCTCAGGCAAAGGAGTCAGGCTTGGGGTGCACCCTACAGCTTTCCTCAGAAGGGACAGTTTGTCTCAGTCCCTGCTGGGAAACCCTTTGCTCCTGACATAGCCTTTCCTTCTCAAGAGAAGACTGCATTGCTGGACTGTTTTCTGGAACGTGGAGTGGGGGTTGGGGAGACAGATGCACGCAGGGCTGCTCTCCTCAGGCTAACACCTGGTTAGACCTTTAGACCTTCCAGACCTTACTGTTCGTGGTAAGCCCCCCCCTCCCCGTTCCCCCATCTCAGGTTGTCCTCCTATACTCCTATACACGGCACATCTGAAGTCTTTGAAAACGAGCTCTTACAGGGCCTGGAACTTTTAGTATCATCTTGACCTAAGCTCAGATTAATGTAACAGCTCTGTTGCCCAAAGTTTGCAGGAAGCAACATGGTTCTCTGAAAGGCCTAAACGACAGCTTGCTTCCCTTTTGCATAAGGATCAGATCCCGCCACTCAACTACTTAGTAAGCCCTTAAAGGGCCACACATCAGACAACCTTACTCCATTACGATATTTCAAGATTGAAAAGTTCCAGGCCTCAGGCCTCATCTGAAGATGTCTCCTGCACAGCCCAGCAGCAGCATCCAGGTCACCTTTCTGATCCCTCTGGATTTTCTAGCTAGTATTTCTGTGGTCACTAGTCTCCTTGATCCTTCCTGACCCCCCAGGGTAGGCATCTCTCAAAACAGGCTGTGGGCTATGGAGCACCTGCCCAGACTTGGAGATCTGACTGTCTGAAGCGCCTGAAGCAAGCCACCGAGAAAGCAAGGGCTTGCCCCTCATTATGCTGAAGAAAAACACAGACCCAGACAACGCCCACTCCAGTTTTGTAGGTTGAACTGGTCGTTGTGTTGAGGCTTCAGAGAAACGACTTATCTAAGGTCACCCAGCTCCTGAACCAACAGGGCCAGAAGTCTGTCACTCCACTACACGCAGCCACTGCCGCTCAGTCTTCGAGTGGCAAATGGCTGTGCTCTTAATGGAGGCATCATTATCTAATAAGGAGAAATGGCTTCTATGCTCACAGGTGGGCAGGCCTGCCAATTTAATAAGACTCAGGGTCGGTAATATCATTAGGTCGGTGACAACGATAGGTTTAATTAGAGCTGGGAGAGCTGAGAGGCAAGGAAGGGGCTCTAGCCTGATGACGGGTACCCTTTATTTGAATAAAACAGCTTGGAGGTTCAGAGAAACTTAGTTAGAACCAATTAAGGAATTAAAAGGCTTGACCAATAAATCAGAAACTGCAGGTGGTGGACAAGCCTAAGGAGGGGGCGGGTAGTCTGGAGCTTTGAAGGAGGAAGTTCTGGTTTCTCAGGCTAATGTCGGTGGATTCAGCACCCAGCCAGCTGCCCCTGGTCTGAGGGCCCAGACTCTGAAGCCGTTACAGACGAAAGGTCTCCCACACAAGAGAAATGGGTACACTGAGGACACGGGCTCTGGGCTATAAAGAGCTTCGTGCCCTGTAGGGTTAAAAGCCGTTTCTTCCAGGTTGGGGATTTAGCTCAGTGGTAGAGCGCTTGCCTAGGAAGCGCAAGGCCCTGGGTTCGGTCCCCAGGTCCCCAGCTCCGAAAAAAAGAAAAAAAAAAAAGAAAAAAAAAAGAAAAAAAAAGCCGTTTCTTCCCTGGGATCGCTACCGGACTTCTCCAGTCTGCAGAGACCGAAAGCATCATCATTGCCTCATGTGAACCTGACATGACTCCTGTCCGGGGCTAAGAGAGGAAGATACAGAACCATAGCCAAGCATCTGGCTTTTACCTGATGTAGAAGGATGGACCAAAAGATAGACATTCCCGAGTCTTCCTAACTGGCCACATGCTGGAGCCTTTATGGGGCTCGGCTGGATGCTTCTAAGGAACCCGGTGGAGCTCACCTCATGGTGCACTTTGGGGGCTGAGTATATACACACCCTTCTGCCGTGGACATAAAGCAGAATGAGCTTAAACTTGGAAGTGCCCAGAAGCAAATGGCTTACCAGATGGTCACTTTCCTTGAAGACTCACTCCAGAATTGAGTAGGTGGAAGACAAGGGAAAAGTCTAGCATTCCTGTGGTGGGGGAGTCAACGGGAAGTCTGGGGCTGGAGACGGCCCAGCAAAGGCTCAGCAATTAACAATACTGTTGATCCTGCAGGGAACCCCGGGCTCATCTCTCTGCACCCACAGGGAGCTCACGATCATCTCTAACTCCAGCCCCAAGGGGTCGAACATCCCTCTCTAGGCTCCATGGGCACCAGGTGCAAATGTGGCACACATATGCATGTAAGCAAAACACCCACATACGTACACACGCACTCCTATGTGTGTGTGGGCTGGTGTGCGTGCACGCATGCGTGTGTACAGTATGAGGGAGCTCAGGTGCTCCCTAAACCACTGTTGTACAGAGGCTTGGCTCTTGTTAGCCCAGCATCCAGTGGCCTGTTCAGCTGTGGGCTTTCATTTCGAACCAAGGGGCAAGAGTGTGTGTGTCAGAACCATCATGGCTGGCCTGAGCTTTGACTATCCCTTCCGGTGTAGAAGAGGTGGAAAAGCTACTAAGTACAGCAACAGGCTTTTCCACTGGCCTAGGGTTCAAGACCAGATAATGGGGAGGCTCAGGCTTATGTCCCTGTGACAAGTGCCTCAGTGGGAGCATCCGTACAGGAAATTTGTCTGTCTGGGTGGTGAGCACTTTCTCATCTGTGAAATGCGTGGTGCGTTTAGCATACTACCTGGTACTATGTCTGTTCTCTGGATTTATACTGACTGACCTGTCTCCTTACTGGCAAGCTGACCACTGTGCCAAGGAAGGTGCATAGCCACCAAGTCCCCTCTGATCCTAGTTACCCCTTTTCAGTTACTGTTTTCACTCCATGGCCTTGAGCCTCTCAAGGATCCACTGTGACTGTGTGTGGGGGGAGGGGACAGGGGAGCAGCTCTCCCTCTTGGCAAGCAAGACTCAGAGGCAGTTGCTCTGCCTTTGAAGAAGACTCTGAGACCCAGTGAGTCTCCTGATGTCACCTAGCAGTAGAAGAAAGACAGAGAAGAAACTATTTTGAAAACTCAACAATCAATGTCAAGTCAGAGAGGGCAGCACGAGCTGGTAATCCCAGCATTTGGAGGCTGAGGCAGGCGGATGGGAGGCCGAAGGCCAGGTTAGGCTATTTAACGAGATGCTGTTTCAAGGAGGAAAAAAAAAGAAAAAACCCAGAACATAAGTCAAATAGATAAGCGGCCTTCTTAATCCCTTTGTAAGAAAAGCAAGTGAAGAAAAAAAAAACAGAAAACAGGAAGGCATTGTGGGACGCCAATTAGCTCATGCCCTCCTTCATCTGAGCCTGCCCACAAGGGTTGAGGGACAGCTTTCTATTGGGTGGTCTCCTGTCAATCACGACGTTGAAATTGCCTCTGTCATCTTCGTGAATCTGAGATTATCGTTCTATACCCTCCACCACCAACCCAGAATTCCACAGGCTGCCCAGAGTTAAAAAGGCTGCTGTGGTTAAGAGGCTAAACTGCCCATCCAGCAGGAGGTCAGAGGTCAGGCTGCTTACCCAAGCAAGTCCTGAGGGCCTTTGTTTCCCCAGGGGTTAACGCTGGTAGGGCTAGGAGCTAATCCCTGTGAGCAGTCAGTCTGTGTCACGCACCCAAACATCTAAGGATGACCTCCATGTTGTGCCATTACCACTGTTTCACGGCTGCCCATAAATGGAAATCCTAGATCTGCCTGATGGTAAAAAGGAGGCCACTGTCAGACTGAGAGCATCAGGCACCGGGCACCCACCTCTCTCCAGCTCAGTCACCCTCTGCAGCAGTGCATTCAGTGTGTTCTCTGTCTTCTGCCGGTGAGCCGAGGTCTCATTGTGGAGCAGGGACTTCTCGTCTTCCAGCTCGGCCACCTTGCGTAGCAACTGCCTCTCCAGCTCCCCCAGCCTCCGCTGGAGCACCTCTCGGAAGTCGCTCGGCAGCCCGGCATTAGACGCGTTGGTGTGGAGTTGGAGCTTGGGAAGGGTGGGAGGGAGAGAGATTCAGGCCAGTTGAATAGAAACTGTAACACGCAGCTCCAGTGACCCAAGCGCACAGCCACACAGCGAGGCGCTTCCAAGGGGCATCGGTTTGTGCCCATGGCTCAAAAGAGAACATTTCACTGATGCCCCCCCCCTTTTTTTTGGTAGGGAAAGGCTTTCAAAGTCAGACAAAAAATCACTTCCCTTCAATATTTGAAACTTGTGAATCTCACTTTCTCCTCTTCAAAAGCTGCTTTTCTCCTCTTACCAAAAAGCCTAAAAATTCAGCCAACATCTATAATTCTGTGTCATACAGAGCCCCGAACACAGGCAAGAGTTTTCTTTTCAAACAGTTAATGATTGGGACTCAAAGCAAGTAAGCTTTCATCTAGAAAGGAACACGGTCCCCCAAGTTCCAAAATGGCACAAGGGCAAACGGGCTCTGAGATATTCCTGGGACAAGACGTTACTAAAAGACAGCTCCGTTTTTTAACACTGTATCCAAACCCTCACTTCCTATTTCTTTCACTCCTCTGCCGTCACGCTGGCTCGCTGGCTCGCTGGCTCGGAAGCAGCCAGCCACCCTCAGCCATGAACCCTTGGCAAGCTCCTGAATCTCTGTGTCCCGGTGTTCCAGAGTATAAACTGTAGAAAACTGGACCTGCCTCGTGCCGTTCTCTATTACAAGGGTTAAAATTAAATAATATGCCTGAGTCACACTTAGAACTCAAGAAGTGTCAGCTCTCAGTAATCATGACTCATAGGATCCACAGATGCTGGAAATACTGTATATAGCAATCATGCCAAAAGAAACACTCCGATAATTTAGCGATAATTAACACCTGTAATTTAAACCTCAATTTTGCTAATAGGCATTTTTGATAAATGCTGTTAACAGAAATGTCCACACTTCTTAAACAAGGTGGGAAGGAAGATGAAAATTAATTGACGATTTCTCCCCTGCCCCAAAGTTCCAAACTACCCACGGCAGAAGACAGCGGGATAAAGTCCGTTCCTCTAAAGTCATAGCTAAAGGCATCTTAAAAATTCTGACTCGATGAATAGAGGCGTCTTCGAGGTTAATAAGGGGCTTGTTCACACTCTGGGGTCGCTGGCTTTCCCCCTTCACTCTTCTGCAGATCAAACCCAGTCCTCCCACTCCCCGATCCAATTTGTCAAAGAAAACACCAGATGCCTAGGGGCGGCTGACCTCAGGCTGGGCACTGCCTCAGCACTGGGAACAGGCAGCGGGAGCGTGTCCCGCTTCGGAGAGCGAAGGTTTGCAAAGAGGAAACAGGCTGCCGGGTCACCGGGTATTGCACTCCAGACCTGGCGGTCTGGGTTCTTTAGTAAAAAACCTCGGTTAAGTTCACGGTGAGTCTAGTGGGTAAGTCCCCACGCGTGACCGGATAGAGGTGGGGGAGGATTTCACATTTCTCATCGAACCAGGGGATAGAAGAGGACAAGGAGAAGGGATGCCATCCCAGTAAGGTCCAGAGCAGGAGCCAACCCCGAACTCAGCTCTCCCCGTGGATGGGGGCGCCCAACCAGCCCACGTACCCTTTTTTCCCTCACCCTCCGTCCCGCGATCCCTGGGGAACCTCCACCCGCTAGATGCCACCGCGCGCAGCTACCTCGAGGCTCTCCAAGCGGTCCTTGAGGGTCTGCAGCGAGCGGCTAAGCTGCTCCACGACGTGGCCCGGGTCCCGCGGCAGGTCGCCCATGGTGTCCTTGCCCGTGGCCCCCGTGCCGCGCGCCTTACCGCCGGCTAGTCCCTCACAGCGGGCCAGCTTGCTGGTGAGTTCTCGGATGGCTTCTCGCTGAGCGCCCAGCGTCTCCTTCTGCTGCACGACGGTCTCGCGCAGCTGCAGCACAGCGGCTCGCAGCTCCTCCTCAGGGCTCAGCGCGCCTCCCTGCATGGGCATCGCGGGCAGCGGGCAGCCGGCGCGCGCCGCTTCGGGGGGCAGCGCGGTGCACACGAAGCGACTGCCAGGTATCGGGTTATCCTGGGCTTGTCCCGCGGCCACGGCGAGCGCCACGCCGGCGGTCAGCAGCGCCAGCATCTCGCTGACCTGGGCGCTCACTTCAGCATGGGTCGCTGGCTTGCCGTCTGGGCGCCTTCGCGGCCGGCTACGTCGGTCGGAGCGCGGCGCTCGAGGGAACCGCGTGCAAGCAGGGAAACGCCAGCACCAGCGCTGCCTGCCGTCGCAGAATACAGCTCTCCACTCTGCGCGGCGTTCTGGCTGGGGTTCTGCCCGCGCGCCCTTTCTTAAGCTTGGAGGGTGGGGCCACAGGCGCGTGGGGCCCGCGCCGCGCTCTCTGATTGGTCCTCCGGCATTCGCGTCATGAGGAGGGCGGGGCGGGGGCGCGTCTCTAAGCTGGCCGGGGAAGCTGGGCTCTACCGTGGGCCGGATTCCTGCAGCGTGAGTGCAGGGTCCCCAAGGCTCCTTAGGAAAGGAAAATTTGGCTTCGGAAACGGTCGTAGAAAGCGTTGACTGGCCCCTCACGGTCGGAGAAGCCCCGGGGATACCTGGACGCCCACGATGAGAGCTGTTGGCGCGGCTTCCGGCTGAGAAACCCTGATGGAGATGACTCCACTTCCCAAGGAGAAATTCTCCCAGCGGTACTCGAACCCGGGTCTTCCACGCGAGCCACCCCCGCGGCCCGCGTGGGTTTCCTCGTTCTGATGCAGGAAGCACGACGGTCACTTGCAGAGGAGGACAATCCGTAGGCGTCTCCAAATCCCAGATCCAACCCCAGAGAACTCAAGGGGAAAAACAAAACAAAACAAAACAACAACAACAAATACTCAGGCCAGCAGGGACAGAAATGGGTCCTGGATGCTGCAAGAAAAGAGGGGATGCCAACACAGGAAACCAGGAGGTTGTAGTCACTTGTTCACTCGAAGGTTCTTGTGCGTAGGCATGGCCTTATTTATTTAGCATGATCTCGGTTTGATGAGACCATCCAACTGGAATAAACATGATGGGGCCATGGGGTGGAATGGTGCCCTGTTCTTTTTAATGGGGGAGCTCAACAAGTCCACTTTACACCCAGTTGGAAAGAACCTAATATTAATACCCAGAAATGCCCCCAAAAGATTGGGGCGGGGGTGTTATTTCAAAAATCTTACTCATGGCTTACAAGTTCAGAACCGTTACACACTTTACAGACTGAGCTGGTTTACTGTGAATTAAAAACGAAAAAAATAAAAAAGTTGCCTCTTTTTAAAGAAATCCTATTGCAAGGTCATTAATCACATTATCCATTCGACCAGAAACAAATGGATTTGTCACTTGTGCACAGAGGCTGGGGTTGATTTTGAAAACAAGTTGTATCGAAATAAATGAAATTATTATGATAATACAAAATAGACTGCGGTGATTAATCTCTAGAAACCAAATTCTGACCTGTTTTGCACTTCAAACAATAGCTTCCGTTATGTAAATAGTTGTGGGGTTTTCAAGGACAGTGTTGCTAAATTATAAGGAAAGTTCTATTCATGAAAAATCTCTTCAAGGATTAAAGACTACAGATAGGAAATTCGGTCTCCACAGGATCCAGAGCAGGGGACAAGGAAGTGGGGATGGCTCGGGTAAGAGTATTCATCCCCAGAAAAGGTAAGGTGTAGACTAGGGGCAGGGGCAGGAGGGTTGGGGGGGGGGTGGTGGCGGCGGCGATGGTCTGTGTGTGAATACTGGGCTAATGGCTTTGTTGGTCTACACTCACTGCGAGGTTTCCCCTTGTTGAATTTAACCTTGAGTGTACGATTTCTTCCTAGACCTTCTTTCTTTGGCTGCATGGAAACTCAAAAGCTCGAATAAACCCACACATACACGAACTGCGATCGCAAAGGCAACAACATCTCAAAGGCACTTTCTAAAAACAGGACATTTTTTTTAGATGATACTGTAAGGTACCAAATCCAGGCATGTTCAGAACCATCCAAATATAGGCAATGCTGCTTGAAGTTTCCTCTCACAGATTTGATGCTCTCTTCCTCCTAGGGCAGGGCAAATCTTAATTGGCTGTGACAATAGATTATTACTGTTCCTAGGTAGTTCTCCAGTCCTTTCATGACACGGACTAATAATTCATATTTGCAACTACTTGGAGCCGAGGCTTGTCCATTTAATAATTAAATCAAGTGCATTTCTAGAATTCTAATTTCCTCCTGACCAAAGAAGGGGACATACAAGAAGACATAAAAATAGCATATATCCCCAAAGTAATTGCTGTCAGACTTCCTACAAGAGTTTCCACTATGAGAAATGAAGTTGCCCAACCCCAGGTGGAAGGACCCAGGCACTGAGGGTGTTATTTTCTCTGGAGACAGTAAAACCAGAGGACTTATGCTATTTGCAGTTTTATTTTGCCTTCCCGGTACAATGGAAAAAAAAAATCTGCTGGTTTAAGAATGAGGCGTTCCAGTCCCAATGCCAACTGTTACTAGCTAAGTGGTTTGGGGCAAGCCATTTTCTCCTCTTTGGACCTTGGAGGAAAGATAAGGCAATTAGCCTCAACTCTTTAATGGCCCTTGTGGCTTCATTCAAGAGCCTGGTAGTTCTGGGAGGAAGGACTCACTCTTCCGTGTGGTAGACATTACAAAACATTGGTTTTCTTCTGTGCGGGCTATGAACTGCCTGTAGCAAAGGCAGAGTACAGAAGGGCAGGCTGGTTGTGTAAACATCAGACTTTCATACAAGGAGATGCCGTGGCTATGGCTGTAACCTGTTCCTGACAGCATGGGATCTCTGCCTTGATCTCCTCCTCCCAGCACGGACACCATCTACCTGAAAGATCCTGCACGCATGACTCACGCTACCCATGAGGACGGCTGTGCCAGTGACAGAGCCCAGGGCCCACAGATTTTTTTCCTGCTGCTTGAGAAAGTCGTGCAGATCTGCAGCAGTGAATCACTGCCACCTAATCTCTTAGTGTAACCAATGCCACAGCATAGTAACCACCCACTCATTCACTATGTCTGCTCCTCCCAGGTCAGCCAAGAGCCCAGCACGGACTTAACCCATGTGCCGTGTGCTGGGAATCCTGATGAGCTCATTCTACCTCCATTTTATTGCCCCATCTGTTTGGCTCCCTGGTTCTTCTCACATGCATTTTTATCTTGGTCTTCTGGGAAATGTGCTAATTTCCACCATGGTGTCAGAGGAACCCATCTTATACAGCCCCCCCCTTCTCTCTTCTGCATTTCCTCCTCTCTCAGCCACTTGGGAAGTCAAGAATGGGGGTGTGAGCTCAACAGCACAGAATTCAAGGACAGCTTCCTGCAAACATGACTCAGGAACTGTCCTCGGTGCTGAATTTCAGCCAGAGGGGAATTGAGAATGGGGTGTGTGTGTGTGTGTGTGTGTGTGTGTGTGTGTGTGTGTGTGTGTGCGCGCGCGCGCGCGCACATGGGATTCAGTGCTGGAGGCGCTAAGGGATCCCAATTAATCCCCTTTAATACATAAAATGCTAATACCCTTTTATGAGTGTATTTTTCACTAGACCAAACTGCCCAATAAAATGGAAAGGGCCTTAGTTTGGAGTCAGGCAGCTCTTGTCTCAGTCCCAGTTTTATAACTTGAGAGTGTAGCTTAACCTCCCCAAGCCTTAGTTTCCTCATTTCTAAAATTAAAAGTAAATTTATGGGCAAGCATTGTTTCTGGGCTTGCGCGAGACAGTGTTCCCAGACATGTTTAGCGTAGAGCAGGCACACAGTAAATGCTAATGCACTTTTCTTCCCCTTCTCCCCACCAAAGCTAGACCTGAATTATATAAGTCCTATTAAAAACAAAATTAAAATTTCCCTTTACTCTGTACACTCTCCTTTAGGGCTACACACAGTAAGAGTCTGGGGCAGTACAAGCCAGCTTCCTCAGAGAGATGATGAGAGTTGAGAACTCAGCAAATAAAAGATCTCTCTCTCTCTCTCTCTCTCTCTCTCTCTCTCTCTCTCTCTCTCTGTCCCCGCCCCCCATGTGTGTGTACGTGTGTAAGATAAATTATGGTGTTATAAAGATTTAATCATGTGAACCATTTTGCATTTATGCTAACTTGGTGTTTATGCAAAGGGACCCATCTAAAAGACCGGTTGTGTTACCGTTTTTCAGCAAACGAATTTAAATTGCTATGGGATGTAAGAGGAGCCTGCCCCCTCTGATAAAGAAAAAATTTCCCCCCTTTGGTGCATCTGGCTCCTTCCTGAATGATGTATCTTTGTGTTTAATTTTGGAGCAAGTGACAGGAAACACTGACTTTCAGAAAATGTCTCTGTGCAAGGGCCTGTTACAAGTGGGTAGACAGCCATGGTTTGGGGAAAACGGCTTGTTAATGTAACCCCATGGTCTCAACAAACAAATGAAGGCTCGGTGGAACCTTCTGATCCCTAGCAATAGAATAGATCACTAGAAACCAGGAATAACAGGCGAGCGTGCTTTCTAAAGGGAACGGACTCTGGACACTGAGTTTGCTGGGGTGACGTAACTCGGTCGGTAGAGCACTTTGCCTAATATAAAACCCAAGCTTCACCCCAAGCACACAAAAGGACCCCTTGAAGTTGGTTTGCTTTGAGGAAATCGAAGAGCATAGTCTCTCAATTCCTCTATATTTGGAAACACTAGGGATAATACTTCCTTTGTACGCCTGTCTAAAATTGGAACTGGGGAGATGGCTGGGAGGGGGGGAGGGGGAGACTTCTGAATATGCAAATGTGAGGATCTGAGTTCAAATCCCCAGAACTCAATGTTGTAGTGTGCCTACCAGAAAAGGGAAGGCAAAGACAGGAGAATCTCTAGAAGCTACTCTGCCATGCACAGTGGAAGTGACAAAAAAGCCCTGCCTTGAACAAGGCAGAAGGTAAAGACTGACAGTCAAGGTTCCCCTGACTCTCACACATGCTGCACACATGCACACGCACACACAGAGGAGATGAAAAATTGACCCAATTATGACAAAGATTGTAGCTCACTGTAGCCATATCATTTGGGCACAGATAGCTTGTGCGAACATTTGCATTTTATTTTTCATTTTACGCACGTGTGAGTGTGCGTGAACACGCATGTGTGCACCATGCACGTGCCGGAGCCCAGGACAGAAAGGGGGTATTGGACCCCCTTGAACTGTAGTTACAGACAGTTCTAAGCTGCCGTGTGAGTGCTGGGAACCAAACCTGGGTCCTTGGCAAGTGCAGTCAGTGCTCTTAACCACTGAACCATCTCTCCCGCTTGTATGAGCCTTTGAAAGTCCAAGCTGGAAGCCATTCTGTAGAAATCCAAAGACTGGAAAACAGTCTTTAAAAGATTAAAAGGTGATATGGCTACTTAACAGCAGAGCCTTTGATCTTCAGTGAGAATGTCTTTTCTCTTTGCTGTTTCTTAACTTATTCACTAACCCCGAAAATGCTTGTCTTTTCTCCAAGAACGACTTTGTTAAAAATGAATAAATGGTTATCAGTTGCAGTGACTCCTTTGCTCCCCAAAGCACTTAGTATTGTCGATTAAGAGTACTTTGTATTGGGGTTGGCGATTTAGCTCAGTGGTAGAGCGCTTGCCTAGGAAGCGCAAGGCCCTGGGTTCGGTCCCCAGCTCCGAAAAAAAGAACCAAAAAAAAAAAAAAAAGAGTACTTTGTATTAGAACTTCCCACTAGAGCTGGGGGATGGCTGAACAGGTAAAGGCGCTTGGTGCCAAGCCGGACCACCTGAGTTTGATCTCTGGTACCTACATGGTAGAGGGAGAAAAAAACTCCTAAAAATTGTCTTCTGACTTACAAATGTATGTTGTGGATTATCTATCCATCCATTCATCCGTCCATGCATCCAACCATCCATCTATCCATCCATCTATCCATCCATCTATTGATATTATCTATCTATGGATAGATATCACACACACTTGATGGATGTTTTTACAGACTTTCCATTATAGGTTTCTATGTTACTGTGTTCTTCTGATTTTTTTTTTCTTTTTGAGCCTGCCTCCCTCCCTTCCTACCCACTCCTTTCCTTCCTTCCTTCTTCAACAAACGTTCCTTGGTTTTATTTCTTAGGGTTTTATTGCTGTGAGGACATCACGACTACAGCAACTCTTGCAAAGGAAAGCATTTAATTAGGGCTGGCTTACAGTTGGGAGGTTCAGTCCATCATTGTCATGGCGGGAAACATGGCGGCACGCAGGCAGACAGGGTGCTGGAGAGGTAGCCGAGAGTTTTACATCTGGATCCACAGACATCAGGAAGAGGCTGTGAACCACCAGGCTGAGTTTGAGCTTCTGAGACCTCAAAGCCCATTCTCCAGTGACGCACTTCCTCCAATAAGGCCACGCTTACTCCAAGCCCACACCTACTAACAGTGTCACTCCCTGTGGGCCTATGGGGGCCATTTTTATTCAAACCACCACAATGCACATGCCCATAGATGAGTGGTTCACAGCTCTCTCAGTTCTCTCACTATATGTTTACAAGTTTACACTTTTAATTGTCTTTACTGGTTTGGATCTTCATGAGGCCCCAGGATCTAATTAATTGTATGCTGACCATCTCAAGAATTCAACACCTGAACCTCTAACTTGATACGTCCCTAACTAAAGTCATCATGCCTCTAGCCATCCCTCGCTTCAACCTCCCACATGCCCTATCTCTGGCATCATTAACGTTTTCCACAGGATTCTGAATCTCCTCCATTTCTCCCAATACTTTGAAATCCCAGTCCCTTTCTGGGCCCTAATTCTTCTGTGTGTCAACTCCACTGGCACTGCTTCAACTCCACTAGTGTTGTTCTTCAAACCACATTGTCTAACTCAGCATCTCCCCACTGGTGTTCACCGTTCCTGAACCAAGTATCTCCTATTCTCAGATATCACCAAGAGTTCCCTATAAATCCGTAAACCTATCAGTCTCCTTCATTCGCTCCCAACCTTCCTGTTCAGCTCTATTTTCTGTTACATCCCTTGACCTGCCCTTTTGTCGAAATTAAACGACCTGATGCTTTTTATACCCAGCCCTCATGCCTTCTCCCATTTCTAGCACCAGAAAACCCATTTGTCTTTCATGGCCCCATTTTACAAGTTTCTTCCTCTAAGAAGTTCACCTTGGGGCTGGAGAAGATAGCTTAGCTGTCAAGACTGTGTTTTTCTTCCAGAGCATCAAGTTCAGATCCCAGCACCCATGTTGGGGGCCTCACAACCACCTGTAATTCTAGATCCAGAAGATCCAGCACCTCCTTCTGGTCTCCACCAACCACATGTACATGGTATACATATTCACAGAAACACACACACACACACATTGTGAATAATAAAATGACTTTTAAAGCTTACATTGACTTTATTTGGTCGTAATAAAGGATTGTCATCTACTGGGCACTGTCTTACTATTCAGGCCTCTGGCTCAGTATCTTTTCTACTGGACTCTGAGCTCCTCACCAGTAACCGTTGGGTCTGACAGATGTTATTCTTTCTTTTCACCAATATCTGTTAGATGTTATGGTTCACAACTATGATAGTGTTGTAAGAAAGAAACGAAGGGTTTGTTTAACATGTAATCCATTCTGTAACTGTAGAGAAATTGTTTACATGGATATTCTACTCTAATAAAGAAGTTAGGAATTAGCCCTTGAAAAGGACAAGGAAGGGGGTGTCGGGAAATGCCAGGTGTTTCAGGTTGAATATAGATGTACCCTCTGCTCCCACTCATGTGTCAAGCTCTCCATCCCTAACTTGGTGGCACCGTTTTGGGGGTGTTCTGAAAAAGCTTGAGGAGGTAGAACCATGCTGGAATGTACAGGAGTGGGGAGGGAGTGGAGAGGGGAAGTGCACCTATGAAAGTTTATCTTGTTTTGGTCCCTTCTGTGCTCTCTGATTCCTGACCACCATGAAGTGAACAGCCCATTCCTCCTCATGCTCCGGTTGCCTTGGTGCTCTGTCCGAGCAGATGGAGTCAAGCACCCGTGAACTGACTCCACAGAAACCCTGACTCAAAAGAAGTAACTCCTTTACCCTCAGCTATTTCCTAAGTTATTTTGTAACAACAAGGAAAGGCTCTAACATAAGGGGTATTTGGAAGAGAAGGCAAAAGAGGGGATGATTAAACCCACTGGCGGAAGAACAGGATATGTAGTTAGTAATCTCTTGACTTACAGGCTTCTGTTTCAAATCTATTTGCTGTTTCCAAGGATACCTCAAGATAAATTTATCTCCTCTCTAGTAGGTATCACTCACCTATCATCCGCAACAAAGATGAGGTCAGTGCTGGGATGGAACGAATATGAGGAGGAACAGACTGAGTAGTAACAATACTGGGTTTTTAGCTGAGCAAAGGAAGGTGGGAATTTGTGTCTTAAATGGCTACAGATCTCTTTTCTGAAATGTCTCCACTTGTGCCCCGAGAGGGAAGCCTCCTGCTAATAGGGCTGCAGGGGTTAGCATTTTTAAACCTGCAGGTCTTTAACTGTAGCCCTCGGGGGAGGTTAAGGTGAGGCTGTAAAAGAACAGACACCTCTCCCAGTATTGTCAGAGGTTCGGGAGCCCAGAGCATATTTGAAATGGGAGGGTCTCAGCCAAAGCAGATTCTCCAGCAAAAAACTAAAAAATTTAAACCAACAGATTAGGATTGGTGTGGCCTTAGACTTTGCACTAATTTTTTTTTTGTTAGAATGGGTAATTTTATCTTATTTTAAAAATCTATTCTTGAGAATTTCATACACACATATAATGTATTTTGATCATATACTCCTCCTCCTTCCCCCTTCCAAATCCTCCCAGATCCGTCCCCTTGACTCCCTGTCAACGTCATACACTCGCTTTAAAATAACAGAGTCCATTTACTATCTCCCTATATGCACAGGTGTGGGACTTTCCCAATGGAGCACGGTAAACATAGCAGGGACCACACCCCTAAAGAGAAGGGACCCATTCTTCCTTCCTTAGCAGCCAATGTGAGCAAAAACTCGAACAGCTCTGTCCTCCCCCCTGAATCATCTATTCCCACCCCCCCCCGCCAGAATTCTGGTGTTCACAACTAAGGCCATCTCTTCCTAGTTGTTCTGGTCAGCTTTCACTGTCAACTTGGCCCAGCCTGTCATCTGAGAGAACCTCAGTTGAGGACTTTCCTAGATGAGATTAGTTGGCAAACACATCTGGGGAGGAAGTGTTTTCTCTACTCACTGATGTAGGAGGGCTCAGCCCATAGCGGGCTGTAGGTGTGTGGCCTTGAACTGTGTTTTTTTAAAAAAAAAATACTATGATGATGCTCACCTTCAATCCCAGCATTCAAGAGGCAGAGGTGGGTGGATCTCTGAGTTCAAGGCCAGCCTAGTCTACAGAGTTTCAAGGCAGAAAAAAAAAAAAAAAAAAAAAAAAAAGCTAGCTGAGTATAACTGGGTCTCTTCCTTGCCTGCAAAGTGGTCTCCTCGTGAGTGGCAATGTTGCACAGGATAGCAAGCGGTCCCACCTTCAAGTTCCTGCGTGATTTCAGCGAAGGACTGTAACCTGGAATTTTAAGCTGGAATAAACCCTTTCCTCCCCTAAGTTACTTTTGGTCTGGGTGTTTTATCACAGCACTGGGAAGGAAACTTGAGCATCTGCTGAGTGAAAGACGGGATGTCATAGTTCCGTTGCCCGTGTGAGAGGAACTGGACCGTTACCAGCCTGCAGCAGGGAAACAGGCTCTCCTGTGGTTCAGAAGTCCCATGGCCATTCCAGCTCAGCCCTGGACCACATGAAGTGAGAGAAGCCCTTTATGCACACCAGGGCTTTTGTTGCAGAAGCCGCTGCTCAGGCCACCCAGGCTCTTTTCTTCTTTTGCTCTGTGATGCAGTCCGGCTTATGAGCTGAAGAGGGTTGGAAGGTATTTCCCTTCGATTTAAACATCCCTAAACACATCTGTTCTCCGAATAAGGCCCTCTTCCCTTTGTGACAAAAATCAATCTTTGTTTAGCTCCCCAACTAGAACGAATCCTGCCTTTTTATGGAAACTGATACTGTATCTTGGGTGGCTTTAAGTCTAGCTTCCTGAACACTGCATAAAGTGGTTAAAGGTTCTGAAAACAAAGGTGTAATACTGTACCGTAGCCTTGAGTTTCTGAGTTTGACAGATAAGGTCAATTTAATGCCAAAACATAAAAAAAATCCTCATGGCGTATGAAAACCGAAAGAGTCTGAGTCCGTGTATGATATTTAAGGTCAAAGCTTTGACTCCAGCCTTTTTATTGTGTCTCGGTTTTCCCCCGTGCAGCCTTCTTCCTAAAAAAGAACTCTCTCAATGTCTAAACTCCAATAACAAAATAAATTTGCATTAAGTACATCACTCAAAGCTACAAACTGATGTTTTGACGTTTCATCTTTATTTTTAAACCCATAAGCGGTATCCTGAGTCTTGGTTTGAAAACCGCCAAAGCCAGAGAGTAAAGAGAGAAGTGTGTGTTTGCTGGGGGCTGTGGCAGGGGTGAGCAGTGAGGCAGACGGATGGCTGGCTCCTTCCCAATTGAAACCAACCAGAATCCTTGAACTATTACATAAATACCAGTCGCTGTGCTGAAGGTTATACTGATAAACCGTCAGGAGAAACAGTCTCAGCTGATAATTATGAAGGATAAAGACTATTTCGTTTGCTTCTGTGTCTCTACTAGATAGGGCCTGGTATATTGTAAGTGCCCGTCTTAGTTAGGATTCCGATTGTTCTGATGACACACCATAATCGAAAGCAACTTGGGGAAAGGTTGTTTTGGGTTACATTTTCATATCAGAGTTCATCATCAAAGGCAGTCAGGGAAGGAACTCAAACTTGGAAGGAACCTGTAGTCAGGAGCTGACACGGAGGCCATGGAGGGGTGCAGCTCATTGGCTATTTCCTCATGATTGCTTGTGCAGCCTACACAGGACACCAGCCCAGGGATGGCTCCACCCACAACGGGCTGAGCCACGCCCTCTTCTCCATCAATCACCACAGGCTTGGTTACAGCTAGATCTTTCCGAGGCATTTTCTGTTTTTTTTTTTTTTGTTTGTTTGTTTTTGTTTTGTTTTTTGTTTTTTTCCGGAGCTGGGGACCGAACCCAGGGCCTTGCGCTTGCTAGGCAAGCGCTCTACCACTGAGCTAAATCCCCAACCTCCCCCTCCCCCAGGCATTTTCTCAATTGACGCTCTCTCCTCTCCAATGACTTTGGTTTGTGTCAAGTTAACAGAAAGCTATCCAGCACGGCGCTCAGATGT